>NC_051270.1:529298-601798 GCF_015220745.1 Sebastes umbrosus | reverse complement strand
TGGCCTGCGGTTTGCCGTGGTGAGTGGGACCAGATCGGACCGGCCCGGATCCTCCTGAAGCCCGCCGGAAAAAACAACAACCAGGACCTCATAAGAACTGAAAGGTTTCTACAGCCACAGCATCTTTAAGTCGACCTCTCTGCAGCTCAGCTGGGAGGAGGCTTTTTCATGAATTCTTTTCAGCACTTTTATATCCAGTCACAAACATCAGCTGACTGTCGTACGTGGAGGACAGTGAGTCAACAGAGACGGGATGAATACAGGATTTAAAAAGGTGAGACAGAAAACATTCAGGAGGACACAGAGGACAGGTTTACAGAAATAATAAAAGAAACCCTCTAGAACGTTTTACCATGGAGGATGTTTAGAAAGGTAATAAGGGGTAGATTGTTTAGAGCTTCAGGACATTTAGGAGATTAAAGTGTCTCACTCACCCACAGCTGGTCTCCAGCAGACTGTCCCCGACCTGCAGAGACGCCATTGCCGAAGTCCGCTATCCTGATGTTGTTCTTCTCATCTAACAACAAGTTCTCAGGCTTCAAGTCTCTGTGGCTGCAGGACGACAGGACGACAGGACGACAGGAGAGACAACAGGAGACAGAGTTAGAAACTGATGAAGTAAGGAGCTCCTTTACACCTGGCAGGATAAGGTCTTCATGGGTCCAGTCGGTACCGAGTACCAGAGATGTTCAGATACCATTTTTTCCTTCCCGATACCGATTCTGATACCAGCATGATAAAAAATACATAGTTATTTTTATTATTATTTAACAGCTGTTTACCACTGACCCTGTTGTATGGCCTGGATTAGGTTAAACCCTTTAATGTAAAACACTCGGCCACACTGGGAACGTGTGTATACCATATCAGCAAAACTACTACAATTTCAATGTCTGTATCTGTAGAAAATGTTACGGAGATGAAAAACAAGTAAAGACATGTTTTTAAATCAACACTTCCTGCTTCATTTAAAAATAAAAAACCCTCAAGCATTTTTTCTGTGGACAGAATTTCTTCATTTGTTAACACAAGGCTTTTATTCTGAAATATTTGCTGGACAGTGTTGTAGAACATGCAGTGACTTGCAGAGCTCCATGAATGAATAAAGTACGGGGTTTTAATTGTGGATTATTATTATTATTTACAAATTACCACACGTTTCTGAACCTTTCTCTGTCTAAAATAAATATAAATGACATTTATAATGAAATGAAATGGCCATTATGAAAGGCATGTGTAGAAAGAAAGAGCTGACAGCAGCAGCAGAAACGCAGCTGTGAACACCCGACGCGTCAATCACGCAGCCGCCACTTGCTCCTGACGTCCCCAGTGTGGCCACGGCATTCCTGTACATATCCTGTTTTACTTGATGGATTTTCCACTGTGAAATATCTCCAAATGGCTGACTTTTTCCTCTCTCTGACTACTGTTACCGTTACACTCTCCACTATCACCGCACCAAAGAGTATAGAAGCCAAGAGACGAAATTCTGGTGTTTTTTGACAACAGCCGCTGCCGCCATTTTGGACTGAAAATGCGTATTATTTTTATAATATAATATTTTTCAACACAGACCATTTTGGTAGAATATGACAGTAGAATAACAATCTAGTTTTACTTTTGTACGTCTCTTTGTAGGAGGACGTTTTACTGGTGTCTGGTAGTCGCTTTCAATCCCAAATGGCGGAGACATAGCTCTGCTGCTGGACGCTGATGTTGCAATGGAAAAACCTATTGATTTTCACTTGCAACATTAGGAGAGTTACCAGAACAAACTTTTGGACCCTTGAAGACCATGAATCTACCAACATCGCAAAGCCTCACTTGTCTGTGGAGCTTCTCAGACATCCAGGTCACAGGATATCTACTGTAGAGGCACTCAGTCTAAGGAAACTGGACTTAATGTAGATTTCTTTAAGATGTTTTGTTTCTCATCCTAAAAGCTTCTTCAGCTCCAGGAGGAGGACAGGCTTCCTGTTTCCTTTGACTTCTAGATAACACTCCTCTATGGGAGCTGATTAGACAAACTCTGAAGATGACACACTGTTCAGACCCACTGTGTGTCATGATGGATAAAAGTCAGGTTCTTGGGCTGACTGACTTTTATTCTTATATTCTTATATAAGTGAAGATTGTCCAGAAGTTTTCTGTCTGATGACGTTTTCTTCTTCACTGGACTTTCATGAAGATTCATAATATTTGAATACAGCAGCTCCAGACGATCGTAGGGCTCTTTATTGATGCTTCAGCCTGCGGAGGTGGTGAAGTGGTGAAGTGGGAAACAATTAGTCCTGAAAGCATTCACACCCACACACTACTGTCTCTGCTTTAAAAGGCTGCTTCATTACCGTCCAATCATCAGGACCTGATGCACTCCTCCAGTATCAGATCGACCCTTTCACTCAGAATGAGAGGTCGACTCCAGAAAACACAAAGTGCAGAATGAATCTGGTCCTTCAGAGCCGAACACCTGATGTGTGAAGCCGTGAGTCGGAGGCAGCGCTGCTGTTGAGGTGCTCTCAGAGAGGAAGAGAGATGAAGAGGAGCTGCAGCCTCTAAAGTCGCCTCCGGCTGCAGCTGATGAGGAAGAGGCTGAAGAGGAGGCACGAAGGGGGAAACCTGTGGTTCAACCATCAAACGCTCCGCTGCTTCTAGGAATACCACCTCATATATTTTATACTACTGTTAGAAAATAAACTATTGTAGGTGCTGCCTCAGTTTAAACCTCATGTTACACGATGGAGGATATTTACTGACCTGCTGCTGTCGCGTGTCATCAGTACGCCACGCAAACGTCATCAGCTAGGTTTTAGGCAAGATAACCACTTAGTTAGGGTAAGGGAAAACGTCATGGTTGGGCTTAAAATTAGAACGTAAACTAAGTTAAACACGTACGGAAACAACGTAACACATCTATAGGTCAATCCAGCCCGTTCACTACGAAAAGGTGCATAAATGCAATAAGAAAGAGCTGACAGCAGCACAAAACGCAGCCGGTGTGAACACATGACGCGTGAATCACGCAGCCGCATGGATGCGTTTACACTGCCGTCAGTACAGGATACATGACGTACAAATGACACGCGGAAATCAGAAAGGCGTACATATTGCACGCTAAACGGCTTGCAAATTATCGTGAGATTTATACGCATTTATGTGCAAACGGGCTGGATTTGCATATCTGAAAAAAAGTCTGAAAAATGTCAAGAGTGAAGTCGATCGGTAGAACGGTTGCAGAAAAAAATCAAAGCACAAACGACGGACAAAGACTCCTTCCATTTTAGTTAGATGTGGTCAGCTCAACAAAAAGATCAGCGAGTGAATGAGTGAATGAAAAATCCACTGATATGTTGAGAGAATAACATTCATACCTGCAGTCACTCACTGTTTTATTATCTGAACCATTAAGATGGTTCATCTTTCTGTCCGTCTCTCTCTCTGTTTCCATCTTCTGGCTATACTCTCTCTCTTTGTGTCTGATTACATTTCATTTGCAGCAGCTATTTGTGTAAATTTCCATATTTTATCCCCCCCGCGCCTCTAAACAGGATTTGTTTTCCCCTTTTACCTGCACAAAATCCTGACTGTTAAGAGCCTAAAGAAGGTCTGCAAATCCTACCTGTTTTCTAAACAAACCAACGAGATACCTATCGAGAAAAAGAGAGAGACACTCTGAAAAAAATCAGATATGTAACGGTAACGAACCATATGGAGTGGCTGTGGCAGAAGTCCAGGGCTGAGATGATCTGTCTGAAGAACTTTCTGGCCTCTTTAGGCGTTAGCCGGCCCTTTTTCACCAGGTAGTCGAACAGTTCCCCCCCGGACACGTGCTCTAGAACCAGGTACCTGCAGAAGAAGAGGGTGCAAACGGGTCAGAACGGTCAGTGATGGAAGAAGCACTCAGGTTGGTCGAATAGTATTAAAATATCCAAGACAAAGAAGGGCGGGAAAAAAGACGCAATTACAAAAGCGTCTGCTACTTCAGCACCTCGGATTCATCACTAAAAAGTCCACACAGAGAGTAAATAAACAGAGTTTACTTAAACTGAGGATGTTTAAACATCCTCAAACCCTCAGTGGAGTTTTCCCTCAGACTGAGAGAGGTATTAATGAAATAATTGAGTGATAAATCACAGAGTATTTGGCTACGACGTGCTGAAGTTACCACAGTACACTGGCGCTTAATGTAAATCCTTGAGAAAATCCCCGACCCGTGCTGCTTTGTGTGAATGTAGTTTAACATGTTTTATCTCCGTCCTCCGTTCATTTGTCTCGGAGACATCCCTGATCCTCTCGCTGTGCGTGGAGAGCCGGCTCCTTCCTGCGGCACGCCGTCCCCCGACGGACTGATTTATTAGCAGATTAAAGGATCTGCTCAAGCGTTTTACTCGTCAGAGCTATTTAAATTAGAAACGTGTGCGCGTGTGATTTGCGAGTGTGAAATCTTCTCCTGCAAACTGTTTGCATCCGTGATGACCGTCCGCTGCCGTCCTCGCAACATTAAGAAAACAAATTCCCGCTCCATTTGACAGCGGCGCCTTTATCAATTATTGAACAGCGTATTAAGGCGTGCCACCGGAGCACGGCGGCCACATGCGACAGATTAATGTATACAATAAAACACGGATATACGTTAAAGCTACACGGTCGCAGGTTAAAGTGAGGGGGACCAATAAAACATCTCACGCCTTCATAAGACCTCAGAGCTCAAACTGCTGGAGGAGCGAAGGTGGACAGATAAATGCTAAATTGTTCTGCTGTGATGTCGACGATCCTGAGTTTCATTTAGACGTCACTTTCACATCTAATCAATGTTGTTTGTCAGCTCTTAAAGTCAAATTGAAATCTGAACTCTCCTCACTTTTTGTGTGAAGAAATATAAACTAGAAGAGTGAATATTCTTCTATTTTTAAAAGAGAAAACGTCAGTGCAAGCAGCTTATTATGTTATTGTTATGAATCTAGATATAGTAATTATGATGGGAGCAAAGGAGGAAGTCATGTGATGTAGTATAAAGAGCGACAAAGGGAGGTCGGGGTGGATGGACGGGGCAAACAAACACTTTCATTCAGGAGACCGCTGTTCATTCAATCAAAAATAAATGAATAAATAAATAAATTACACGATAAATAAATAAATATGTCATTAAAATGTAGCAAAAATAATATTAAATATAAAATGTGATATAAATTTATATTTCTGTTTTAGGTTGCTTTTTTATTTATTCAACTTTGTATTAATTTTGAATTTATTTTTGATATATTTATTTCTTTTGATGAGGCAGAAATGCATAAAAAATGCAAAAAAGAAATGTATAAAGAAAAGAAAAGAAAAATAAATAGGTTTGGGTAAATAAATAAGGGAAAATCATGCAGAAATAAATAAAAACATAAATAAAAACATAAATGAATAAATACATTTAAAAATAAATCTGAAATAAATAAATACATATATTTAAAAATAAATTAATTAATAATAAATGCAAGAATAAATTAAAAAGAAATGCAAAAATAAACAGTATCAAATAGTTCAGTAGCAAAGCAGGAAGTTATACAATGTTCTTCTACCACTGCGAAGCCTTTAACACCGACTTGTTAATGTCAGACAATTAAAAACACATTACATTTTTTATTTTATTTTAGATTTTTTGTGAAAATGATATAACAGTGTGATGTGAGGCTAACCTGAGTTTTCTTTAATCCTGGCAATTCAGCAATAAAGTTAAGTAAAATATTACCACAGCTGATCGGACGGATCTCCAAAAACTACAAATATTTCAAATATTTGACTTAAAGCCCTAAAGACTAATATTTCAAATTCCCAACATGTACCTCTTCATACAGCATCTTCCTGCATATTGAATCTGTTTTTAAAAAGTGAAGTAGTGTATTGAATGTTAAATGAAAAGAGAGACGGTGTGGCTGCTCACAGTGTTTATGCAGCTGAATGTACTTACAGGTATTTCTTATTTTCGTAGACGTCATGCAGCTTTAAAACGTGGGGGTGCTCTATGAGTTTCAGGATGGCTATCTCCCGCTCCACCTGCAGAGAAACAGCAAGAAGAAGACGAGTTAAAGAGGTCGTCCTCATTTACAGAGAACAGAGAAACACACAGTCTCATGTTAATGTCATGATGAGACGGCCACCACAGGCCGGATTTACTCTTTCACTGTTTCACTGTTTTACTGGACTCAGGCCAGAACCTGCAGCCGGGACCACTAATGGAAACACACACACACACACACACACACACACCACCTGTGTGTTTGTTATATTACATTAATCACACCAAGAGGCTCCGGGGAGTTCTCACACTCATGCTGTTCAACAAGAACTCAAACATTTAACCTCTGGAGGGGCTCAGTTGTACATGTCAGCGTTCACACACATTCATCCACTGACGGCAGCGGCTGCCCCCCATCAGGATCTGATCTAAAGACTCATTCACACACCGATAGTTCAGCCTTCAGGAGCAATTTGAGGTTCAGAGTCTTGCTCAAGGACACTTCGACATGCGGACTGGAAGAGCCGGGGATCGAACCGCCGATCTTCCAATTAGTGGTCGACCTGCTCTACCTCCTGATCCACAGACGCCCCACAAAAACTTGTTGTTGGTTACTTCTATATTTAAGAACGTGGCGTGAGAACGTGGAGTGAGAACGTGGAGTGAGAACGTTAAGTGAGAACGTAGCGTGAGAACTTGGCGGCACAACGTGGCGGAACAACGTAGCATTGTTATGCTTCGCAAAATTGTCCATAGTTAATCGCGATTAATTGCAAATCAATCACACATTTTTTTATCTGTTCTAAATGTACCTTAAAGGGAATATGCTGATTTATGAAAATGTATGTATATATTTATTACTGAGAATCAATAACAACACAAAACAATGACATATATTACACATCTGGAGGTCAGAGGTCAAGGGACCCCTTTGAAAATGGACATGACAGTTTCTCCTCGCCAACATGTAGCGTGACTTTGGAGCGTTATTTAACCTCCTTCATGACCAGCTAGTCTGACATGGTTGGTACCGATGGTACCTGAGCCCTCTACGACCTCTGAAAGGTCGATTGTGTTAAAGAAATTAGTGGCGTCAAAACTAATAACCGTCAACGCATTATTATCACGTTATCTTTGACCGCTCTAGTCTAAATGTGTTCTGTGATTTGAGAGCTGCGTGGACGGAGTGGGCAGCTCTGAGTGCTTCAGAGTTAAATGAACAGAATATTAAAGAACTATATTGAATCTGTTTATCAGGATGAAATCTTTGTCATTGACTTCTTTAGTTTATCCAGCCGGTCTTTAAACATCTTCAGTGAGCTGATATCAGAGTTTCTCCTCTGGCTCGTCTTCCTCGTCTTCCTCGTCTTCCTCTCCAGCTCCGGGTGTTTCAGGATGAGAGAGATTGGGAGAGGTTGGTGGGATAGAAACTACTGGGCCGGAGATTAAAGGGGGATTCTTTAATTATTTATTTGCTGCCAGCCGCCATCGCTCGCCATGACAGATCTTTTGAAGACCTGCGGCTTTGATGGAAGTGAAATTTTCATTTTGGGGTGTCCTGCGTCTGGCCTGCGAGCGCCGTCACATCGGCCCCGAGAGGGGACGCCACGCGATGACTCAGATGAGTGACGGACGACTGATAGCGTTTGTGTGTTCAACAGCTTGAAGCGAAGCAGTGATGAGAATCAGAAATCAATGAGATGTATCAGTGAAGGATTAGTTTGATTACCTGGTAGATAGATCTTATTGATTATCTCAACAGAAACATGTTAAAGTGATCTGACGTCTCCAACTAACTGATATCGATAATAACATCAGTCGTACGGCCTCAAGGGTCAGATTCAATTTACCTCCGTCTCTCCTACAATCCAACACATTTATATCCTACTGAGGTCAGACTGAGCTGCCAATACAGCCAGAGGTCCAGGAGGTCTTAAGAGGGGTTCAGGGGGTCTTTAGGGGGAGATAGCAGGTCAGCAGTAGATGTCACATAGAAGTGGTGTACATCATCTGAAAGCTGAGAACCTGGAGATTCATTTGAGAAGCTGCTCAGCACTGTGGGTCAAGTTCTTCTAGTCATGAATCAGAATTAAATTAGTAAAGTGTATAAGAGTTTACGCTACATTGTTACATTGTTACATTGTTATGCTACGTTGTTACGCCACGTTGTTACGCTACATTGTTACGCTACATTGTTACGCTGCATTGTTACGCTACATTGTTACATTGTTAGGATACCTTGTTACGTTACCTTGTTACGCTACATTGTTACATTGTTAAACTACATTGTTACATTGTTACGCTACCGTGTTACATTGTTACGCTACATTGTTACATTGTTAAACTACATTGTTACATTGTTACATTGTTACGCTGCATTGTTACGCTACATTGTTACATTGTTACGCTACATTGTTACGCTACATTGTTACATTGTTAAACTACATTGTTACATTGTTACGCTACCGTGTTACATTGTTACGCTACATTGTTACATTGTTAAACTACATTGTTACATTGTTACATTGTTACGCTGCATTGTTACGCTACATTGTTACATTGTTACGCTACATTGTTACGCTACATTGTTACATTGTTACATTGTTACATTGTTACGCTGCATTGTTACGCTACATTGTTACGCTACATTGTTACATTGTTACGCTACCTTGTTACGCTACATTGTTACATTGTTAAACTACATTGTTACATTGTTACGCTACCTTGTTACATTGTTACGCTACATTGTTACCTTGTTAAACTACATTGTTACATTGTTACATTGTTACATTGTTACGCTGCATTGTTACGCTACATTGTTACGCTACATTGTTACATTGTTACGCTACATTGTTACCTTGTTAAACTACATTGTTACATTGTTACATTGTTACATTGTTACGCTGCATTGTTACGCTACATTGTTACATTGTTACGCTACATTGTTACATTGTTACGCTACATTGTTACATTGTTAAACTACATTGTTACATTGTTACATTGTTACGCTACATTGTTACATTGTTATGCTACATTGTTATATTGTTACGCTACATTGTTACGCTACCTTGTTACGCTACCTTGTTACGCTACCTTGTTATATTGTTACGTTACACTGTTACGTTATTATTTTAACACAAACCGTGATGTTTTTTCTAACCTAATCAACTAGTTTTGTTGCCTAAACTTGAGCATCATTTCACAACGTTAATCACGTGGTAATGTGCGTTTCTACAGGCGTGATACGAGGCTGATATGAAACACATTTGTGAAACAGATTTTTGGCTCCGAAATGTCGGCATTCAACGTCTTGGTTGACAGAGAGTTCAGTGAGATTATTTGTAGAATAGTAGCTGACTTTTTACTTTTTTTAAGCAACTCTTTTCTCCATTTTTTACCATTTATTACATATCCAACTATTTTTCTTACCCTAATTCATTTATTGTAACCAGTGAACACGTATTCTCAGCCAGAAGAAGCCAAATCCACATCACAACTTTAATAACATCCATATTAACTGATCATTTAGATTCACACATTGTTAGACCTTCCCACCGGCAGGTGAACACACACACACACACACACACACACACACTGACTAATGTGTGGGACAGATGCAGAGGCCCTTCCTCCCGCTATCACATCTAATTGGCCTCGTCTTCATCTCCTCACACCGGTGAGACAGACACACAGCGTAGCATGGCGGAGGCTAATTAAACACATGTACCTGGTAAACAGACGTTCAGCCCCCTGCCCTCCGTGTGTGTGAGCAATGACGCTGACGTTTATTAAACTCGATTATGACCCATATGGCTTTTTAATGTGAGGTTTCAAGGACTCGGTTCTCAGACGGTCACCTCAGGTCTCATCTGAACCCACCAGCACCGGTCCGCTGTGTCGTCTGGGTTACGGTGATCTGCTCTGAATCCACCGCTCACCTCCGTTCACCTCCATTATCTCAGGCTCATCCTCTCTGCTGAGCCGAATTAGCACAAATGTTTCCAGCTGTGTTCGCGATCATTAAAAAGACATTAACATGCACGCTGTTATCAAGTTAAGTCATGTGTTACACAGACTATAATGGGAAGAAGAGGTTTCAAGGTAGTAAACTGGCATGGCGAGTTTCAAAGGGGTCCCTTGACCTCTGACCTCCAGATCAGTGAATGTAAATGGGTTCTATGGGTACCCACGAGTCTCCCCTTTACAGACATGCCCACTTCATGATAATCACATGCAGTTTTTTTAAAGCAGTATAAATGTGTTATTTTTGACTATTCTAAAATGGTGTGTTTGAATATTTCTGCATACCGGGGTCCATAAACAGTCTTAAATTACATAAACTGAGTATCACTGTAAAGCTGAGACTCTCCATCACTTTGGCAGGCAGGGAAAACGCTAGAGATGGAATAGAGAACCGTAGTTGTCCGCTTTCTTGGCATCTCATGCCTCCGTGACCATCGATTCCTCTTATTGATGCTTTCCCACAGTTACGCTGCACAATGACGCATACACACGCTGTATCATGTTTCACTTTGTTTTGGACCGGAGACACGGTGAAGAGAAAAAAGTGCTCAACAGTATGGCGCTACTAAACCTGAGGGGGCGTATCCTATTTCTCCCCGATAAAGAGACACTGAGAACAACAAATCTGTGTTGAAATCAGCAGGAGGAGAGTAAGTAACGTTAGCTGTTAGCAGCCGTTAGCTGCTCAGTCCTGACTGGATAAATACCGGAGATACCAACGTTAACGGAGGTGCCATTGAGTTGTTATTATGAGGCGTTCACAGTCTGCTCAGCGAAATGACTATTGGGTGAATCTAAATTACAACGTTATCATGATGTGTTCAAATGTAATCTGGTAAAATGTAGTTTTTGGTGAGAAACTTGAATAAATCCAGTTGTTTGAAGGAGATGTTTTCACATCAATATAAAATAGATATTAGAGAGAATTATGACCTGTTTAACTTCATAACAACTTACCAAGATTTTTTTTAATCAAGGCAAATATTTAAATATTCATAATCATTTAAATTGTGTGTTTTTATGTAAATAACCACTATAGATGACAATAACAAAGTACAGTACAGTACTGTGGATACTACCCTCCCTCCACGGTGTAATTCAAATACTGTAATTTACCGTGTATATAATGTGTTTTGTGTTAAATATATCGATCATTAAACGACATCAGATCTAAAATGTTATTCCTTCATTTAGCGCAGAGATTTCAAAAGTGGCCGACGAAAAAAATACTTGTCCATCACAGTAGCAGGAAGTGAAATAAGTTAATTTCAGACCCTGATCGTGATATATACCATTACTGTGATATAAAATTAGATATACTATTATAGAGGAATTTGGCCATGTTGCCCCCGCTACTATCATTATAAACATATTTATGATACGTCAAAAACAAACGTAATCCACGACGAAATACGTTTCCCTCGAAGCGTAATTCACAATGCAGTTTATTTGTATGAGAACGTCATTACAGACAGTTCAGTCGACACTCAGAGTAGTGACGTTCAGCACCGATCGGTACCTCAGACTCATAGTGGAGTTAGAGGAGCTGCTGTGGAGAGTTAATCAGGCTCTCAGAGGTGTGAATGACTGGATTAAACCTTCTCATCTCTCCACCTGAGCTCCAACAGGAAGTCTTTTATCACCAACTATACCACCACATCCCTGCTCCACCCGCCAGGTCAACAGACCTCCCTCACACACACTCATAAAGTCAGTCGTCCTGGGTCACGTCCTCTCAGACTAGACGGGATATATAATCCCCTCAGTGTGCTGTAGCTCTGCTACCAGTTGGACGTGTCCAGAATACGTCCACGGGGACGCATCACGATCAGAAGCACTGATTCTACTCTAACCTTCTCTGTCTGCACGTCTGAGCTGCTCAACATAACAGTCTGGAAACACCAGGGAATATAATTCACACGTCCACACTAAATCTACGGTGCTGGAGGCCGGCTGACGTTGGAGCACTGGTGCTCCTATTCGCCATTAATGCTAACAGTTAAATCACATGAACGGAGAGGGTTTCTGTCCTCAAATCCTGTCTCACAACGCACTGGAAACCACATCACATCTCTTTTGTAGAGCAGTTTTTAGGGCTGTTGGTGAAACAATACGTATCATGATACAGAAAACCCCATTCAATATATTATGATACTGTAAGCAAGGCGATATTTAAATCATAACCCTCTGAGAGCCGCGGGATCGCAGGGATCTGACCGACTTTACTGTCTTTCAGAGGCTGTAGCAGGTTCAGTTTTAGAGCCAGAGTGAAAGTACAGATATCACCTGAAACTAGAAAGACCTAAGGAATCCATTGGTACCAAGCTTGTCATACTAGCTAATCCAAGCTTGTCGGGAAGCGCGAGTTGGTCCGCCGATATCATCTGTGTTCATTCGCTCAAGACACGCTGGAGAGGAGGAGCTTGTCTCCATGGATACCAACAACTTTTCTTTCCTCCATCAACCATGTAAGAAATAACCACTGATGCTGCTTTCTACATGTTGGTGAAGTCCCAGATATGTCAGAAAACCAAACGGCATCATTGCACTGACTGTATCTAGCAGCCACATGTCTCCACTGCGGTATGAACCCAAAATAAACAGACTGTGCTGTGATTTAATATCAATAACCAGATCAAAATGATGCTGAATTAACTACATAATGATGCTGATTAATAAAAAGTCTGAACTCATGCTTTGTCAGGTCTGTTACCATGACGACAAGCAGACAACTTTTAAAATGCTTGTTTTCTGAATGGAGTCTGGATGGATCAGAGCCAGGCTGTGCAGCTGCTCCATCGACACTCAAACATGACGTCATCTAGAGACGTTGTTGTTTTCTACCACAGACAGTCTGTGGTTTCTGCTCTCTGGACAGATGTGATGGACTATCGTAGCTCTGGGTGACCACAGACAGTCTGTGGTTTCTGCTCTCTGGACAGATGTGATGGACTATCGTAGCTCTGGGTGACCACAGACAGTCCTGTGGTTTCTGCTCTCTGGACAGATGTGATGGACTATCGTAGCTCTGGGTGATCACAGACAGTCTGTGGTCTCTGCTCTCTGGACAGATGTGATGGACTATCGTAGCTCTGGGTGACCACAGACAGTCTGTGGTTTCTGCTCTCTGGACAGATGTGATGGACTATCGTAGCTCTGGGGGACCACAGACACATACTAGATTTATTTATCCTCCATTTCTGATTGAACAACGTCAGGACGTCAGTGAGGAGAGGAGCACGATCTCAACGCTGAGAGGCTTAAGTGGCACAGCGTCACAAGAATTTCTCGCTCGAGTTGAAATATTTCAACTTCAGTGACGGGAACATTCACCCCATTTGCGTCACCCGGCGCGATTACGCATCTATTCGCCTCTTTGCATTGACTTTGTATATAATCGCGCTGTGCGAAGGCCTGGTCAGGTGTGATTTCACCACGTTTTGTATCCTAAGATTGTGAGAGAGTGTGAATTCAGACAGCTGGAGGAGATTGACGGTGACCTCTCTGAGAAGATCTGCCATATGAACGGTGACTCAGTGCCTTGCAGCACTAAATGGCTTCGTTCAGAGTGAGTCACACCTTCTCAACACAGCGACTGATTCACTGAAGAGCGACGGATAAACAGAGTTGATCAAAAACACTCTACTGTAGGTACGGCCTCAGATCAGATCACAGAGTCCAACAGACGTATCACACGCAGCATCCACCCATTACATCGAAACAGTCCAGCACACGTGACAACATGGCGTGCATGTGTTGCGTTCCTGCTGATGCCTCTTTGAGGGGCTCAGAGCTCCTGACTCACGCCGTCATCCTCCTCCGGTCGACGCCTCCGTGCGCGGTCGCTCCTCTTAATGAATTACGAGGAGCGACTGGAGTTACGGCGCCGCCTCCAAATCCCCATTTAATGGAAACCCGATACAGAAGCTGAGGGGCCGCGAGGGGCGATAAACTGGAACATCCAGCGCGGTCATCAAACCGCCATCTGTTGCTATGACGTCCTGGAGGAAGAGCGGGAGAGCTGAGGAGGAGAGTCCGGCCCGTTATCCATTCACCATCCAACCGCGGTCAGACGGCGGTTGGTGCAAACCAACGACCGCGTCCACCGCGTCATGTGATTGTGACGGACGAGACGGAACATCCTGGAGTTTGATGAAGAGACGCAGATTCATTCAGAGGAACGACAGGAAGACGGTCTGCTCTTCATCAAACAGGAGAGGAAGAGGAGAGGAGGAAGGAAGGGAGAGGAAAAGAAAGAAAGTAAGAAAGAAAGAAAGAAAGAAAGGAAACAAGGAGTAAGGAGAGAAAGGAAAGGAAAAGAAAGGAAGGGAGGGAGAGGAGGAAGAAAGGAAACAAGGAAAGAGGAGAGGAGAGAAGGAAGGAAGAGGAGAGGAGAGGAGAAGAAGAAAGAAAGGGAACAAGAGGAGGTGAAGAGAGGTGAGAAGAGGGGAGGAGATAGGAGAGGAGGAAGGAAGGGAGAGGAAAAGGAAGAAAGGAAGAAAGAAAGAAAGGAAACAAGAAGTAAGGAGAGAAAGAAAAGGAAAAGAAAGGAAGGGAGGGAGAGAAGGAGAGGAGAGGTGAAGAAGAAAAAGGAAACCAGGGGAGAGGAGAGAAAGGAAAGGAAAAGAAAGGAAGGGAAAGTAGAGGGGAGGAAACGAAGAAAGAAGGAAGGAACAAGTGGAAGGGAGAGGAGGAAGGACGGGAGAGGAGAGGAGAGGAGAGGAGAGGAGAGGAGAGGAGAGGAGAGGAGAGGAGAAGAAGGAAGGAAGGAAACAAGGGGAAAGGAGAGAAAGAAAAGGAAAGAAAGGGAAAGTAGGAGAGAAAAAGAAGAAAGAAATTAAACAAGGGGAGAAGAGAGGAGGGAGGGAGAGGAGAGGAGAGGAGAAGAAGAAAGCAAGGAAAAAAGGGGAGAGGAGAGAAAGGAAAGGAAGAGAAGAAGAGAGGAAAAGATGAAAGAAAGGAAACAAGGAGAGAGGAGAGGGGAAGAAAGGGAGAGAAGATGAAAGAAAGGAGGAGTTAAAGAAAAGTAAATGAAGGACGAGGAAAGGAAAGGAAATGAGATTAGAAGAGATGGAGGAGAGAGAGGTTGAAGAAAGGAAACAAGAGCAGAGGAAAAGAGGGGAGAAAGAAGGAAAGGAGAAGTGAAGTGAGGAGCCTCAGCTTCTGAGGCCGCTGCAGCCGGGGCTGCTGGGTAACGACCAGGCGGCGTGCCCGGTTTATTCATCCAGATGTCTGATGACCAGCAGCCTTCAGAGAGCGACTGAGGACACGTTAACAACTCGACCTCCACCAAGGTCAAACGCCCGTTCTCACAATGTTAACGAAGGTCAAACATAAGGAGTGAATCCTCCCAGTGATCCAGATCAGCTCCCAGTATGAACCGGTTTCTACCCGTCCACCATGTTTCATCATCAGGACAGTGGTGGTTCAGTAATCTGAACGGAAAGCGTGACGTCCTCCTGCAGAGGGACGGCTGACGGACGAAGAGCAGATTAAGGTCAGTGGTGCATCATGGGAGAAGCACAGATGCTCTCTTCTGGGCTGGATGGTAATCAGTCTCCTTTCATTCATCTGTCATCGGCTCCGTCACCACTCTGTCAGCCAAAAGGGCGTCACAGGTAAGAACGTCCACAACAACGACCAAGAGGAGAAGACATCCACAACGACGATGACGAGGTGAAGCAGCCACAACAACAACGATGACGAGGTGAAGAGGTCCACAACAACAACGATGACGAGGTGAAGACGTCCACAACAACAACGATGACGAGGTGAAGACGTCCACAACAACGACCAAGAGGTGAAGATGTCCACAACAACAACGATGACGAGGTGAAGACGTCCACAACAACAACGATGACGAGGTGAAGACGTCCACAACAACAACGATGACGAGGTGAAGAGGTCCACAACAACAACGATGACGAGGTGAAGACGTCCACAACAACGACCAAGAGGTGAAGATGTCCACAACGACGATGACGAGGTGAAGAGGTCCACAACAACAACGATGACGAGGGGAAGACGTCCACAACGACGATGACGAGGTGAAGACGACAACAACAACGACTACGAGACGAAGACGTAAACAACAACAACAACGAGGTGAAGACGTCCACAACAACAATGAAGACAGGGTGAAGACGGGGTCAAGACGTCCACGACGACGAGGTAAAGACGACCACAACAACAACGACGACAAGATGAAGATGTCAACAACAACAACGACGACGAGGTGTAGACGTCCACGACAACGATGAGGTGAAGACGTCCACAACAACAACGACGACGAGGTGAAGATGTCAACAACAACAACAACGACGACGAGGTGAAGACGTCAACAACAACAACAACGACGACGAGGTGAAGATGTCAACAACAACAACAACGACGACGAGGTGAAGACGTCAACAACAACAACAACGACGACAAGGTGAAGATGTCAACAACAACAACGACGACGACAAGGTGAAGATGTCAACAACAACAACAACGACGAGGTGAAGACGTCCACAACAACAACAACAACGACAAGGTGAAGACGTCAACAACAACAACAACGACGAGGTGAAGTTCCGATTATTTGAACGCATGTAATGGAACGTGGCCGACACTGGGAGACGGCAGCAGATGACTGTAAATAGATCTGAACTCATCTCAGCTCTGCTGAGCAGTAGGTGTGTGAGTCAGCCTGCAGTCGATGAACTGAACTTCCTCCACTCCTGATTTAATGAGTCCTCTGTCTGTTAGCCGCTAATGCTAGCAGCTCAGGATCCACCTCCACCTGTGGTTCCTCTAATGAGACGCTCCATTAGCAGCAGAGACGCTGGTAGAAATACCAGGTCTGACATCTGGCTGCCAGGCGGGTGATGCCGCCGCCCGTGTTAGGTGCTGATCTCTGCAGTAGTGCTGCAAATGTCAGGCTGCTCGTCTCACCAGGAATCACATGCACGCACTCATGCACGCACGGTGGCTATAGGAAGCTTGTGGACTCATATGCAAGGCCAGACGCATGTTTGCAGAAATACATTAGCACATGACAGAGGCAGAGTCCACAGAGGGACAGAATACGTTCATGATGTTAACACAAGTGAGAGACGATGGCGACAGCGAGCGGCCGGCAGACATCAGCAGCACGGCGAGCTTCTGAGATGTCAAACGGAATTCTGCAGGATTTATTTATGCTTCATATCGTCAATCAGTTCAGCGGCGTGACGTCCTCCTTCAGACTTCTGCTGGATGACGTCTTGAGTTACTTTGGACATTTTATTGGACTTTTATTCAGACATTTTTTGGCCTTTCTTCGGCCCTTTTTCAGACATTATTTGGACACGTTGTGGACATTTTTCGGCCTATTTTTTGGACTGTGTTTGGACATTTTTCGGCCTTTCTTCTGCCCTTTTTCTGACATTTGTTGGACATTTTTTGGCCTTTTTTCAGACATTTTTCAGAAATCATTTGGAAACTTCGGGCATTTTTCTGCATTTTTTTCTGACTTTTTTCAGACGTTTTTCGGCATGTCCACTGCCCTTTTACGGACATTTTGTGGACACATTTCAGAAATTTTTTTTGGACAAACTTTTCGGACTTTGTTTGGACATTTTTTTTTTTACTTTTTTTCCAGACATTTTTCGGCCTTTCTTCTGCCCTTTTTCAAACATTTGTTGGACACGTTTTGGAATTTTTTTTCGGACGTTCTTTGGACATTTTCTTGGACTTTTTTCCCAAAAAAATGTTCAGCCTTTCTTTTGCCCTTTTTCTGACAATTTTCTGACATTTTTTGGAAATTTATTGTGATATATATACTGTAGTTATCGAGATATGAAAACGACCTATATCATGATAGAAGATTTTGGCCATATCGCCCAGCCCTGAAGCTCGGCATACACTGTACGATTTTAGAGATGTTGTTGTGTAATTCCTACTCCTACTGTACGAAAGGATCGTTTGAGATGTAAAGCCAAAGCTCTGTGCCATCCTGTCCGCTGAAACATCTTAAAAAAAAAAGAGGTGCCGGCGTGTGCTCAAGCATGATTGGTCTATACTACTCGGGCTAAAAATGGAAACTAGAGATCAGACTCTTGACTCTAAATTCAGATGCAGATATCGGTTTATAGAGATTACTTCTAGTGTTACTGGACGATGAGGGTTTAGTGCAGCCGGTGGAGAAGCTTCAAGTATCAGATATAAACTGCATCAGTCGGGGATAAAGAAATGTATTTATATGGAAATGATTTGAGTTATTCCTTTAAAAGGTTCCATGTGTAACAATGAACAAGGGAAATGTAAATGTGTTCATGTATTGTGGAACAGACGACACATTCATATGCAAAAAAAAACTCAAAAGAAAACATCCAACGCTGCACAAATTTAAAAGCAGCAAAAGAAAAGAAACAGAATAAAGTAAAGCTGCAGCTGAAAATGTCAAACAAAGTGGGGTCTGGAGCCGTGGAGCCGTGGAGCCGTGGAGCCGTGGAGCCGTGGAGCCGTGGAGCCGTGGAGCGACGTCATGTTTTAAACATGTTTTTTAGGGGGTTTTATATAGATGTATTTTTAAGAGGCTGGTTAGACTTCATTGTGTGAGAACAACGGGCATAACTCGAGCCAGTCGCTGCCTGTTGCCATGACAACAGCATCTTCTAAAATAAGACCAAGGCGGGAAAGATTAGAGGAAGCTGCTGGGGTAACCCACCCCCTCCCCCCCAGACAGACAGACAGAGGAGGGATCGGCTGGCGTTGTCGTTGCAGACGGAGGGAAACCAGAGCTCCGATACAAGCTGAGAGGAAACAGAAGCATCTGCTACCTTCATCTCCTCCGTTCACATCTCATCAGAAACACAACATCATCTGATGGAAGTGAGAACATAACGATAAACACCAGCGTGCTGTGTTGTCATGACGCGAGAGAAAAAGTTGATGCTATTGCAAATCACTGTGGGAAAGAAATGTAACACGCAGGAACACGTCGCCGTTGGTCATTTATTTAAACTCCTTTAGTGTCGTGATCTTCTATTAAAGTGTTATAAAGTGGACTCATCAGTAACTCATCAGTTATATTTAGACATTTCTCTTCTTCTTTAACCCTTCGTTTCTTTATCAGGAGCATGTCAACATGATGAAATGAAATCTGCTCTAACCAGTCTATTAAATGTTAGTTAAGGCTACCTATTAGTTAACCTTCTATCTAATGGTCCAAGAGACCGAGCAGCACCGGGTGACTAGAGTATGCCTTGCACTTTCCCCTACTTCTTAAAATCTTCAAAATCAACTTTACAAACGACCAAAAGGAAGAAAAAGAGTATTTCACACATTGCCGGCTGCAGATGAGTCAACCTCACAGGAAGCTGCACATGTGAGTCATCCAGCTGTTTGTTCCAGGTGTAGGTGGGCAGAGAAGTGGTGGTGACAGTAATACTAACAGCCAAACAGCTGCTCTTTGTTAGTATTACTGTCACCGTCACTTCTCTGCCCTCCTACACCTGGAACACACAGCTGCTCTGGTCTGAGCTGCGTTCAACGAGTGATAGACAGACCTGCAGTGCATTCTGGTCTATTTCCTGCCTTCTTCTATCAAACAACTCACTGGAAATATTCAGACATTAGAGCTCTAAACACTTCAAATTTAAAGGATAACGTTGGCAATGTGCAGCATTTTTTTATAGTCAACAAACCAACAGTGAATGTAAATGAAACTACATACATAAAAACATTTTTAAAAAAAATGTATATACATATTTAAAAAAAAAAAACTTTTCAAAATATTAAACTATTGTTTTAAAGAAAGACACTTTATATATTTAAAAAATGAAAATAAATATGTTTCAAAAAATTAAACCTATATATATTTTAAAAAATGAAAATATATTTTCAAAAAAAAAACAATATACTTTAAAAAAGACACTTTACATATTTAAAAACTCAAACTATATTTTTTTAAAAAGAACCTCTATTTTTCAAAAAATAAAACTAAATATTTAAAAAAAGAAACTATATATTGTTTTAAAAAAAAACTATAATTTGTTTTAAAAAATACACTATACATTTAAAAAATTAAAATATATTTTTATCAAAAAATAAACTATATGCTTTTGAAAAAAGAAAGTTTATTTCTCAAACAATGAAACTAAATATTTTTAAAAAATGAAACTATATATTGTTTTTAAAAAATTAAATTATATATTATTTTAAAAAGAAACAAACTTTTCAAAAATAAACTGTATGCTTTTGCAAAAAGAAACAATAGAGTTTAAAAAAGACACTTTACATATTAAAAAAATTATCTATATTTAAAAAAAAAATTAAACTAAATATTAAAAAAAATTAACTATACTTTTATTAAAAAAAATAAACAATATGCTTTTAAAAAATTAAAGTATATTTCTCAAACAATGAAACTAAATATCTAAAAAAAATAAAATTACATTTTATAAAAAAATACATTATACATTTAAAAATATAAATATATGTATTTTTTAAAAATAAACAATGCTTTTTTTTTAAAAAAGAGAGTTCATTTTTCAAACAATGAAGCTAAATATTTATTAAAAAAAATTAAACTATACATTTAAAAAAAAAAAGAAACTTTATACTTTTAAAAAACAAACAAACATATAACATGTCTTCAGTAGGAACCAGTGGGCTTAGTACTGACAGACACAGATGTTGTTTTGGCATTTTCATGTGATTTGTTGACAATAACAAATATATACAATATCGGCAGCCTTCTCATAAAAGAACTTTGTTATTAAGGACACCCGAACAAATGAGACGATTCATCTCAAGAGGGTTTAGTCATCACTTAAAATAAAAACCCAAAACATAACAGCTGAGGATCAGAACTAGCAGTCCATGCTTTTATACATCAGAAACACTCACAGGTTAACACACACACACACACACACACACACTGAATAAACAGAACCGTCTTACCTTCATAAGAACCGACTCGCTGAGTTTTTCTCTGTTGACGATCTTTATGGCGACTTTCTGACACGTAACACAGTGGATGCCCAACTTCACCAGACCTGAAACACAAAGAAAGTTATCTCATCAACTCAGTTTTCTTCAAAGTCCGTCTGAGTCACGCTGAGGAGAACCAACAGAACCGGGGACCTTCACAATGTTCTGATGGTTTCTACAGGCTCTGGATCTGAATTAATGACATCACTGTCAAGGTCACCGGTCGTCCTCTGGGACAGCCGTCACTGCTGGAATATTTCTGCATCCTGGGGTCCCTAAACAGTCTTGAATTCCATAAACTGGGTCTCACTGTAAAGCTGAGACTCTGGTGGATCCAATGAGCCCAACTGGATTCATGTGTGATGATGTTAGTCCCCATAGGAGACATTTCATTGACCTCCCTGTATAAAATGACCTAGACCTAGAGCATTCAGAGGATGGATGGATCAGACTAGAGACCTAGAGCATTCAGAGGATGGATGGATCAGACTAGAGACCTAGAGCATTCAGAGGATGGATGGATCAGACTAGAGACCTAGAGCATTCAGAGGATGGATGGATCAGACTAGAGACCTAGAGCATTCAGAGGATGGATGGATCAGACTAGAGACCTAGAGCATTCAGAGGATGGATGGATCAGACTAGAGACCTAGAGCATTCAGAGGATGGATGGATGGATCAGACTAGAGACCTAGAGCATTCAGAGGATGGATGGATGGATCAGACTAGAGACCTAGAGCATTCAGAGGATGGATGGATGGATCAGACTAGAGACCTAGAGCATTCAGAGGATGGATGGATCAGACTAGAGACCTAGAGCATTCAGAGGATGGATGGATCAGACTAGAGACCTAGAGCATTCAGAGGATGGATGGATGGTTTTTCCGACTTATGTGTCAGACTTATTGAATATAAAAATCATAAATGAAAGTACTATAAATACTCCCAGCCATTTGTCAGTAGTTGTGATCATGTTAAAGGTGTATTATATGTATTATTGCTGATGTTTGTCTGCAGCGGGTGTGACTGCCTGGAACTCTCCCCGCTGTATGCAGTTTGTCAGTTTACAGAACGTAAACCAGGCGGATATAAATACCATCCTCTTGCATTCTGCAGCTCCAGAGTCTCTCTTTCATCATGAACCGGCCTGACGTGACTCTCACGCCGTAACAGAAATGTCAACACGCCGTATAGCTTTATCTTATTACAGCCACAATGGCTCCATCCATCTCTATCAAAGCCCGGACACCGGGGGGAGTGTGTTTCACTTTGTACTGAAGGTCTGCACGCCGTAGTGGAAATGCCACCGCGCATATGCACCTCTTCATTACCTGGCTGCCGCTGCATATATAAATATATATATATATATATATATATATACATATATATAAATATATATATATATAAATATAAATATATATATATATAAATATATATATATATATATATATATATATATATATATATATATATATATATATAAATATATATATATATATATATATATATATATATATATATATCACAGGAGATGAGTGTCTCACTATTTGAAAGGAGATTTCCCTGCGGGGGTCTCGAAGGGAAACAAGTAGATCTATAAGCAGCGGGGGGGTGTTTGGGCCAATAATATGGCAGCCTGGGGGCTCTTTTATGTCTCCAGTTAGAACCCAAATGGCATCCTGAGCGACATTCAGCAGGTCTCATTGATCTTGTTGTCAGAGCAGCTCGAGGACGGCTTCGACTGCTTATACCTCAACACAGAGAGTCCTGTTAAGACTGCTTATACCTCAACACAGAGAGTCCTGTAAAGACTGCTTATACCTCAACACAGAGAGTCCTGTAAAGACTGCTTATACCTCAACACAGAGAGTCCTCTAAAGACTGCTTATACCTCAACACAGAGAGTCCTGTAAAGACTGCTTATACCTCAACACAGAGAGTCCTGTAAAGACTGCTTATACCTCAACACAGAGAGTCCTGTTAAGACTGCTTATACCTCAACACAGAGAGTCCTGTTAAGACTGCTTATACCTCAACACAGAGAGTCCTGTAAAGACTGCTTATACCTCAACACAGAGAGTCCTCTAAAGACTGCTTATACCTCAACACAGAGAGTCCTGTAAAGACTGCTTATACCTCAACACAGAGAGTCCTGTAAAGACTGCTTATACCTCAACACAGAGAGTCCTCTAAAGACTGCTTATACCTCAACACAGAGAGTCCTGTAAAGACTGCTTATACCTCAACACAGAGAGTCCTGTAAAGACTGCTTATACCTCAACACAGAGAGTCCTGTAAAGACTGCTTATACCTCAACACAGAGTCCTGTAAAGACTGCTTATACCTCAACACAGAGAGTCCTGTTAAGACTGCTTATACCTCAACACAGAGAGTCCTGTAAAGACTGCTTATACCTCAACACAGAGAGTCCTGTTAAGACTGCTTATACCTCAACACAGAGAGTCCTGTAAAGACTGCTTATACCTCAACACAGAGAGTCCTGTTAAGACTGCTTATACCTCAACACAGAGAGTCCTGTTAAGACTGCTTATACCTCAACACAGAGAGTCCTGTAAAGACTGCTTATACCTCAACACAGAGAGTCCTGTAAAGACTGCTTATACCTCAACACAGAGAGTCCTGTAAAGACTGCTTATACCTCAACACAGAGAGTCCTGTAAAGACTGCTTATACCTCAACACAGAGAGTCCTGTAAAGACTGCTTATATCTTTTTTTGGTGTCACGTTTGATGTTTATATCTTTTATTTATACAGTCTCTTTTTGAAACTGTCAAACCAGAGTTGGAGAAATACTTTTATCAGTCGCTAAGACTTTGGACAGGTATTATTAAGTCACACTAATTTATTATTTTTGTCTTTATTTATCTGCATCGCACTTTTTTTTAATTTTCATTTTTTTTATTATCTTTATTTATTGTTAATTTTTCATTATTTTGGATTCTTTCAATTTTTTTAATTTTTTACTTATTATATATACATAGGTAAATAGTTCCATTTTTGTAAATACATAGTTTTCATATTAAATTTGCTTTAGTATAAAGTATATAGTTATTTTTTATAGACATTTTTTAATTTAAAAAAATGTATAAGTATAATTTAAAAAAATATATAGTTTCTTTTTTTTTAAATATAGTTTCTTTTTTTTTTTTAAAAGTCAATTTGAATTTTTTATTATTATCTTTATTTATTTATTTATTCTTACATTTTTTATTTCTTTTTTAATTTTATTTATTAACATATGTAAATAATTGTATTTTTGTAAATACATAGTTTTTATTTAATCTTTTTAAATATTATAGTTTTTTAAGTATATAGTTTAATTTTTTTAAATATATTTTTTTCATTTTTAAAAAAATGTATATAAGTATAATTATTTTGAACAATAGATTTTTTCTTTTTTTTTTAAAAGTCCATTTTCATTTTTATTATTATCTTTATCTATGTTTCCATTTATTTCTTCTTACATTTTTCTTTCTTTTTAATTTTATTTATTAACATATGTATATAGTTTATAGTTTTATTTTTGTAAATATATAGTTTTCATTTCATTTTTTTTAAATAATTATATTTTTACAGTTTAATTTTCTTTATATATATATATATATATATATATATATATATATATATATATATATATATTGGTGTGACCATTATGATTTATAGTAGCACAACATTTAGAGCATTATTTAGCCTCCTTCCCGACGAGCTTCTACGTCATTCGAGCCACTACAACCCAAAAATCACAAGTTGCATTAATGCGTTAAAGAAACTAGTGGCGTTAAAACATATCTGCGTTAACGTGTTATTATTATGACCTCAGTATTTCTAAAATCGTGGCTACGACCCTGCTGGATGTCACTAAACACTGAGAGTCCAGAGACAGAGCAGTTCAATGGTTGAGCCGGACTTTAAAAGAGATTTGTTCTGAATGAAAACGACCAGATCAGGAATCAACTCCTGAATGTGACTGTAGAGAAGAACAACGATACCGTAGACTCAGCAAACAAAGACAACAGTAATGTATAAGAGATATTAAATTACATTCATGTCTCCGCTCGCTGCAGCGGTGAGGAAGAGGAGGTCCGTTACAGCTACGGGCCCACTGAGGGCCATAAACATGACTCATTCATGCTCCAGTAATCTTCTGTGTAGCTTTGCTGTTCCTCACAACGACTCCTCCGACACCTGAACGTGACGGCTTCTGTCTAAATGTTTCTGATTCCATCATATCGGACACTTTTCATTGTGCTTTCTCAGTTATTACGATCATTATTTAGCTCAGAAACTAGACCCTCGAGTAATAATCTCTGACACGTTCACATCCACAACCGGCCTCGTTGTTTCTCTCATTACGACATAACTCAGTGACGAAGAGCTCGTCATGGAAGCTTTTATACTTTGGCTGTTTGAAACCGTTTCTCCGTGTCCATCCCGGTCTGTTCCTGGTTAACAAAGAACAATAAAATATAGATATTAAAAAGAAGGAGATCCTGGATATTCACGGTGCAGCCTGCATGTGTCTTTATAACATTAATAATGTTTTCATAAAACTGATGCATTAGTTTCAAGCTAGTTTATTAATTTCAGGTAAAGATAATTAGTAAATCAGTTCTATTGTTGTGACAAAAAGCTTTTTTTCTTTCAAGTTCTCACTCAGTGTTTTGCGTATTAATAAATGCGTATTAATACATAATGATGTAAATGTTGAACGGATGTTTATCTATTTTTTGCAGTTGCTGGATCTATTTTAAATATTGATGTACTTAATGTATTGTGTTGCGAGTTGAGTTTCCTTTGAAAGAACAATAAAGTAAAATGAAATTAAGTAGAGTCTTTTTACATTTACAGGTATGGATGGTATCATAGGATGCTTGCTGGTTGTCGCGGTAACGCAACATCCTTTTACGCAGCAGCAGTCAGAAGCAGATGGTGGAAAGAGTTCATAACTGCAGAGCTGCAACTAGAGTTGTTCCGATACCAGTTATCGGAAATACGTCCTATGTATCGTAAATTTGAAATTGACGTTTTAATGACAGAATCAATATATTTGCTTCATCTGAGTCTATGTGGAGGTAGAAGGAAGTTACCGCTTTTATTGTGGTAGTCTGAGTAACGTGACGTCATATCCGTTCCGTATCCGTCAACCAAAACAAAGCTCAGAGAGTCTAAAACGTTGAAGGGTCGTCGTGGATACGACCTGCACCCTCCCGTGTTAAATCCAGCGTGGTAAACACTACACATCCAGTAAAGGATGGAAACACTTTGGGTTTCACACATTGACAGGAAAAGCAGAGATGCAGCAGCCAGATGTGATCGGCTGTCAAAGATTTATGATTTCCATAAAGAACGGAGGTAAACTTTCCTCGACTGACGGGCTTGTTGGGTCCTCACAGACTGGCTCCCTCAGCTCCGCAGGAAGTAACTTCCAGCGTCTGTTGAACGTTTTGTTCACTTCATGAACACATTTAGAGCCGCTGGAGGAGGACGTTGCTGCTCCGGCAGGAGTAGAAACTGAAGACAGCTGCTACTTTACTTTAAGCATGACGTGATGTGACGCTGTGACGCTGTGACACGGGTACTGAGGGGAACAGCAGGGCTCAAGTTTCCAGGAAACTCCCTGAAAAAGGCAGAAACTTTTGCTGCTGTGATGTGACAAGAGTCTGGAGACGGAGGGTAAATGTGTCAGACATCCTGGCAGCTCTGGATGGATGTTAGTGTTTGGAGGTGTTTCCTCCCGGTGGAGGAGAGCTGGTCGCCTCCGCGCTGTGTCTGAACGCAGGAAACGCCACCGTCACAATACGACTTAAAGATAATACTGAACAGTCCCTGCAGAGCTACGTACCAGCCCGTTGGCATGTTAAGGCGTAGGAATGCCACGATAATGCGCAAGGCGTTTAGCGTGCAATAAGTACGCCTTTCTTGATTTCAGCGTGTCATTTCTACGTCATGTGTTCCACTCAAGGTAGCTCACCAGTTCACCTATCTTGGCTCCACACTCTCCTCAGACCGCTCCCTTGACACTGAAATAAACAGTCGCATCAACAAAGCCTCATCAGCCTTTGGGCGACTCCGTTGAAGGTCAAAGATCAGTACCAAGGTTGCTGTTTACAGAGCGGTATGTGCCTCCGCTCTGCTCTACGGGGCAGAAACATGGATACATACAGACGGCGTATCACAAGCTCGGAGGCCTTCCACATTCCATGCCTCCAAAAACTCCTCGGCCTCTCTTGGGAAGATTGGATGCCTTACCCAGAGATCCTTTCCGTGACCAACTGCATCTGCATGGAAGCATCAGTGGCTAAAACACATCTCCGTTGGATAAGACATACTATCCGCCTGCCTCGCCAAGCTTTCTACGGGCAACTCAGCGATGCAAAACGGGCTGCTGGCAGACAAAAGGACTAAACTAAAGACCTCCTCAAGCGCTGCAACATAAACCTCACCCATCTGGAACATCTGGCACTCGATAGGTCAGCCCGGCAGGTCACCTGTGCCAGAGCGGCCGAACAAATACATCACATCACCCAACAGAGGAGGACCGGAAGGCGTGCCCAACGACACCAGCGTGCAGCCGGCATTACCCCAACATCTGGGCGCATCGGCCTCCACAGCCACATGAAGCGGCTCATCCATCATCCATCATCCATAAATAAATAAATAAATACATAAATAAATACATTTAAAAATAAATGTAAAATAAATAAAAAATAAATGCAAAACTAAATTAATAAAAGATAAATGTAAAAATAAATAAATAAACAACAAATAAATACAAGAATAAATAAATAAACTTAAAGATAAATAGGGCAGCACGGTGATGCAGTGAGATGTGGATGAATATTGTGTTTTTCTTACAGTATATTTGGTGTCTTTTAAGAGCGTGCAGGTTGGACACAATACTGAGCAGTGATCTTCTAAAACAAGACATCAAACTAAAGAAAATAAAGGCTCTAAAGCCCCAATAGAACTCAGTAGAGTAAACCTCCTGTAGTCTAGTGAGTAGAGTCAGATCACCATCAGCTCCGGAGGCAGCAACATGCCGGCTGATGTCCTCTTTTCTTTGAGGGTTCAGTGTTTTGGCACAGTGAGATCGTTTTAATCACGCGATGCTCGAGGCTCCTGGACCTGCAGGCCACATCTACCCACAACCACACACCCCCCCACACCGGGGTGAAATCCACCCAGTAAACCACCCAGTAAACTAGCCAGTAGAGCCAGGAGTCAAGAGGAGGCCTCGGCACCACTCCAGGCAGAGACGTGTGACAGCAGCGAGCCGTCGGAGGGCATCCCTCCTCTCTAGGAGAACTGAAACACAGCTGATGATAAACATGAGGCAGCTGGCTCAGTGTGAACGACTGGAGGGTGAAATAAAGACAAGAGGCAGAGCGGTAAACTTAGAGCTATAAATAGAACCAGAGTTTTAGGTTCGCTCGTCTTCACACCAGAGAGGACTGAATGGAGTCTGAACAGGCGACTGTAACCAGCAGCAGCAGCTCAGGAATCCTCTAAAACAAGCTGATCCTACATGTTGAGGAGATCTGAACCACCAGATGTTCATACAGATGAGGGCGAAGGGAATGATGGAGAGAAGGAAACTTCAACAAGGCGGCAACACAAACAAGCGTCATATTTTGAACCAAAGAAAGTCGGCGTCGTGTTCAGCCTGAGAACATTTGCCCCGAATCTGAACCCGATGCAAGCGTCTTCCTACATGAAGAAAGAAGTCTTATTCTCTCATAGACAATATTAGCTGAAAAATAAATAAATAAATGACTCAATAAATAAATAAATGTCATTAAATACATTTATTAAATTTAAATGTATGTATTTATCTTTGTATTATTTCCCTTATTTATTTACTCTTCTGTTTAATTTTCCTCTTTATTTACCCCATGATGACACACGTTGAGTGACAGAAATGCATCAAGAAATGTTAAAAGAAAATCATGCAGAAATAAATAAATAAATGCATAAATACATAAATAAATCATACATTTAAAAAATAAATATAAAATTAATAAACATAAATGCAAAAATAAATAAATAAAAAATTAAGGCAAAAATAGATAAATAGATAAATGAAACAAAATAAAAAATAAAAGTGAATTCATAAATAAATAAAAGAGACAATTAAACAGAAGAGTAAATAAGGGAATTAATACAATAAATAAATAGATAAAGAAGCAAATTAAAGCAGAAATATAAATTTATTTCACACCTTATTCATTTTTATATTATTTTTCCTTAAAAGACTTTCTTTTTTATGACTTATTTATTTTGTATTACTCAACTTACTTACTCCACATTCTATTTATTATATTTTGTATACACTGCACTTCTGGTTAGATGCATTTCTCAGCACCTGTAACCTGCACTAATGACAATAAAGTTGAATCTAATCTATCTAATCTACTCTAATCCCAGACCCATACGGTGAGCCACCATGTAAGGAATGGGCCTAAACATCTGGAGACATGTAGACGAAGAAGAAGAGGAGCCGGAGAACGAACCACCGACCCTGTGAGAAGTTTACAACCGACAGACGGCGGGAGGTTTGAACGGTTGTCTGAGTAGATTCACTTCATCAAACACACCAGAGGAAAACTAAAAGACTCGAGAGCTGCTGGAGAAAAATCATCTTTTCTTGTCCATAACATCTGTAAATGATCCAGGAGATGTTGAGAAGCAGTGAAGTGGGAGCTTACGGTGGTGGTGGCAGATACTCCTCTGAACTCTCCTGAACAGAGAGCGATGGAGCGAACACAGCGACTCGTCACCTGAGTGGAGCTCAGCGGGGCTCTGATGGAGTTTCCTGCGTTCTTCCATCTGCAGCTGTCCGACTAGATTGATGAGCCGCCGCCGCCGCCGCCTCTCACATCTGAATCAGAAACCTGAGCTCTGATCTATTTACATCCTGTTACAGAGACGAGCAGCATCCTCTCACACCCAAACAGAGACAAAGCTGCTGCTCTCACCCTCACAGTCAATACTGGATTCATTTTCCTGACCTCACATTAAACACAGAGATATCGACTGATCCTCCTGGAACTGCACACCTCGCTGTCAGGCGGCTGATGCCATCCTCCTTTTGTTCCAGACAATCATGTGAGCGGCGAGCACCCTGCTATCTGCCCACCGACGCTAAATGACATCACGTAGACAGAAATGGGGCCGAACATTGATTTCATCGTTCAGCCGTCCCACTACTGGTTCCAGATCAGTGAAGACATATTGATCACGGTCTGGTCGGACAGCTGAGGTGCTTTATTAATCAACACTTTGTATTTGCAGCGGGGAGAGTTTAATAGAACAACCATGTGATAAAGTTGCTTATTGAATAAAACACACAGATGATATGACATGTTCTTACCTGTTTTTAAATCAGCATGTTGAGAGCAGGAAGCAGCCGTCCAATCAGCAGAGAGCATGAGGAGAGAGCAGAGAAGAAAAGACCGATGGTTAGCTCTTCATCACATGATGGAGACACATCATCACCTCTCACTGTCTCTGGGTTTAACTACAGTAAAGGTTCATTCTGCTCCACATCAACACACTCTGGACACATCCAGAGGAAACATCCAGAGGAAACAGAGGATGTGTGTCAAGGTTAGCCTCCCCTCCTCCTCCTCCTCTTCCTCCTCCTTCATCATCATTTCACCCCCTTCTGCTCCCCTGACGACGTGAATCCCTCTGAATATACTGAATATGATTTCCTCTCCCTCCTCCTTAACAAAACCAGCTCCTCTCTCTCTCTCTCTCTCCGTTAATGAGGTAATCAGTGCCTCCTTTTCTTTCCCTCTTTTCCCTCCGTCAGCGTGGAGCGAGGAGGAGGAGGAGGACGAGGAGGAGAGGAAGACGAGGGAGGTCAAGGAAGCAGGTCAGGCCTCCAGAGGGAGAGGAAGAGGTCGTATCAGAGGAGGCAGTAACGCTGGCAGCCGTCATTAATAATCACAGAAAAAACACTTATGGTGAAAATATTAGTTTCATTTTCTTCCGTCTTTGATTTGTAACAAGAAACAAGAGTCGACAGAAACACCCAACGTGTCCTTCTTACTGTAAAACAACCAATAACCAGTCCTGCAAGAACTCATATTCATGAAAAAATACTCCAATAAAAGTCCCACTCTCATAAATACTGATCAGTTTATAAGATAAGATAAGATCAGATAAGATGGACCTTTATTAATCCCCGGAGGGAAATTCAGGTGTCAAAGCAGCAACATCAGCAAACAGAGTGAATCACAGGAGAGGTAAAGGTATACAAAAATTCTAAAGACAATAATAGAGATATAAAAGATAGGCCTGCTTAAGGCTACTCAGTCCATGTATTATATGCATATATATTTATTTATATTATTATATATTTCCCCGCTTTACCTTGCTGTCAGACGGCCCTTTACCTATGTTCTCTTCAAAGCCACCAGACTCCATTCACAAAAACAGTATATTTACCTCACATACCTTTATTTATTTACTATTCTGTTTAATTTTCTTTTTAATTATTATTATTTTTTTTTATTTGATGACACACATTGAGTGACAGACCCCTCATTTGCATAATGAGGTAGAAATGCGTAAAATAAACAAGGGGTGATTGGCAATTAATTAAATAAATACATTTAAAAATAAATATAAAATAAATATAAATTAATAATATAAAATAAATAAATAGAAATATATAGAAATAGAATAAGAAAAAAATTAAATATATAAAAAATAAATGCATGAATAAATAAATACATTTAAAAAATAATGTAATTAATATATAAATAAATAAAAGGGAAAATTAAACAAATAAATAAAGGAATTAATACAAAGATAAATAAAGAAACAAATTAAATTGGACGCCGGAGACGTGGAGCTCTGTAAAGTCTTCTGGACAGCTCTCAGGTCAGTTTAATGACCACGAGTCGGCCTCGCCGCCGTCAGGACGAGAGAGAGGCGGGAAAACTTCCCTTTAATGAGTTCAGTTTTATGTAACTAACAGGACTGAAGGGGGGGGGGCAGTAATTAACCCACTGGAGAGAGACAAAGAGAGAGAAAGAGAGTGAGAGAGAGAGAGAGAGAGAGAGAGAGAGAGAGAGAGAGAGAGAGAGAGAGAGAGAGAGAGAGAGAGAGAGAGAAAGACAGAAATATGTCATTGCCATAGAAGGAGAGGTCAGTGATGTCACAGCCTGAGAGATAACCACAACAACCACAACAACACATAATAGATGTAACTCACACTCTGCCTTTTATTTACTCCTCTACTTCATGTTTTTTTGGGGTTTTTTTACATTTATCCTTTGATATTGCAATATATGGTTATTAATTGTTTTTTATTTGTTTGTTTGTTTTATTGACACAACAAACATTAATTACTTCTTTATTGTTTTCTTACATTTACATGCATGTTCTTTTTAAATATCTATATATTGTAATTTGCTTAATGAATTGTATATATGTGTATACTGTATATATATATATGTTTTATAAAATACTTTTTGTTGCATTTTGAAACAAACAGAAACCAACTGCTGCCTGAGAGGATTTAAAGAATGTAAAACACTGAAAATAGATGTAAAATGTTCAGTAATGTAACTGTAAATGAGCTAAAGCATGCATTAACCCCGGTGTGTGTTCTTAAAGGAAGAAGATGTTAATGTTTGTTTATGGCTGCGCTGGGAAAAGAACCCAATCTAAAGACTTGAGATTGGTTCAGGCTGCTGTTATTCCATATATTTAACAGTATTTAACAGACGTCTCTCAGTAGTTTCTGACCTCCCGACACCGTCTGCAGCTGAAGAACAAACTTTTAAAAAAGAAAGAGTGAAACCTAAAAGTAGTCTTCAACAAACAGGACTCAGTAGTAGTTCGATAGAGTAGATTCACTGCTGGTTTGGGTCTTAATGGAATGTGTTGACTGTAGAAAAACACAGAATATCAGGTTCATCCTTCTCCAACAGTCCTGTTCTACTGTAACTCTGAATTCTTTGTTCCTGGTGGATACTAACGCTGTCTGAGGCCCGTTCACAATATTAGTTTTGTTAGTTGTGTTTTTTTAGCACAAAGTCACAGATTGGTTCCTAAACTGAAGAGCAACCCCACAGATTCTGGACATTTCTAACATATTAATAGTTGAATTAATCACTTAGTTTTCTGCTCTCACCTCTCCTCACCTCACCTCTCCTCTCCTCACCTCTCCTCTCCTCACCTCTCCTCTCCTCACCTCTCCTCTAGTCTAGTCTCCTCTAGAACCAGGAACTGCCAAACCAGGACCGGCCCATGTGGACTCCTGCTACAGGGGTTTACCAGGTGGAATGTACCAAGTGTGGGAGAGGTGGAGGGGGGGGTTCAGGTGTTTTGAGAAACTTAAACTCTTTTTAACACATTTAAAGACATTTGTTGACTGTTACCAGATGAGTTTGTGATTTCTTTCTACTGTTTTTTCATTTATTTCAGTCTAAACTGATCTGATCTGATCTGATCTGATCTCTTATCAACATGGGAGAGGACAAATATGCTGCTTTATACAAATATATGTATATATTTATTATTGTAAATCTGAATTTTATAAAAAAAATTATAAAAAATTGTAAAATTTTATAGGTAAATCAACACAAATCAATGACAGATATTGATCCAGAAACCCTCACAGGTACTGCATTCAGCATAAAACAATATGCTCCAATCATAACATGGCAAACTGCAGCCCAACAGGCAACAACAGCTGTCAGTGTGTCAGTGTGCTGACTTGACTATGACTTGCCCCAAACTGCATGTGATTATCATAAAGTGGGCATGTCTGTAAAGGGGAGACTCGTGGGTACCCATAGAACCCATTTACATTCACTGATCTGGAGGTCAGAGGTCAAGGGACCCCTTTGAAAATGGCCATGACAGTTTTTCCTCTCCAAAATTTAGTGTAAGTTTGGAGCGTTATTTAACCTCCTTCAGGACCAGCTAGTATTTTTCAGGCTTTTTCTAACATTTTTCTGGCTTTTCTTCGGACAGTTTTCTGACCTTTTTTTTTTTTAACCTTTTTTCAGATTTTTTTTCGAACATTTTTTCTGACTTTAAAAAAAAAAAAAAAAATTCTGACATTTTAAATTAAATATTGACTTTTTATTGGACATTTTTCAGACTTTTTTTGGGACAAAAGCCCTCACACATTCACACATCTGGAGGTCAGAGGTCAAGGGACCTCTTTGAAGATGGACATGAGATTCATCAGATTCACCAAAGCTAGCTGTGTGTTTCATCTGGAGCTCCGTGAGGCTCTGAGCAGCTTCTGAGGCCCTCAGAGGCTCTGAGCAGCCTCTGAGGGCCTCAGTCGGTGTGGTGGGTTATTAATGAGAAAGAAGAAGTCACACAGAGGAGAGAAACTGTTATGGCTGCCTGTTTGAATCCTTCCTTCCACAGTCAGGTAGACACGTTTCACTCTTCTGCTCAGCGTGACGCCTCTCTGAATCCAACAAACACTAATGACTCGCTGATTTTCAATTTAAATGTGTCGTCCCTCCCTCTGCGGCGCCGTTCATCAGCTGACTGGTTTCCATACATTTGAACTCTCGTTTTCCATCTTTTGAATAATTCTCCGTCCAGTTGAGGCCGTGCTGGTAATTATTATTTCCATCACGGCCTCGTCCAACTCCATCACACTGACAGACAATTACATTTCAATTATCCTCCACACCGACTCTGTTCTACACAACACCAACAATGAAACTCATTGTTTCTGTCCCGATGCTTTCGCTCCGCTGATCGACCACCAGCCTCAGACGAGTACATGTAAAGACTGAAGAACGGCGAGGGAGGACTGTTTAAAAATATGAATGTAAATACATAAGAAATTCTATCTATCTCTATCCAGACACATCGTTTCACAAAGCCAAGAAGAGAGACGCATCTTGCACATATTGTGCTGTTGGGTACGTCTCCATGACATCATGGCATCTTCTTCTGTCCAACCTCCCTCTCATCTACACCTCCAGGTAACTGTTACTACACTGATACAGGAGAGGAATCATTTCCCCCTGTCTCAGGAAATTCACCTTAAATATGAAATTATCTCTAAAGCCCCACTAAACTTAGACAAGCACAAAAAAGGGTCATCAGCTGCAGCTTCTGCAGATATCCTTCAGAATCAGCAAAAACCTAAAACTATGTCGAGGTGTTTCTTTGTCTCTGTCGGCTGTAGAGGGTAAATCATGGGAACGTGCTGAAATACAAATTTGAGTCTCCTAAAGCTGTGTGTGTTATCTGTAAGAGTGAAGTTTGAGTGGTGAAATCGTTGTTTGCAGCAGAGCACTTTCTGTAGAGACAACATGCGTCCTTCTCTGCATCTTGCACAGCATCAACCACAAAAATGTATCCAGTTTTTGTCTTGTCTTTTAAAAAGCTTATCATCATTAAAGGGACTGTTTGTAACTTTTTAAGCGTATAAATGTACCGGGTCGGGACACGTGCGCTCGCATATGCGCGTTCGCGTGTGGCCGCTGCCTCTCCTCCGCTGCCTGCTCGCCTTCACTCAGACAGCGCGCGCGTTCTCGCTCAGCTCGCTCCACCTCTAGACGTGAACGCGCGCTCACTCCACACTGCAGAAGAGTTAGTTTAGCTCTGAGAATATCTAGTGAATGTTCAGTGGACGTTTGTGCAGAAATAACTGCTGCAGCTCCTCCAGACCAACAGAGGTTTCCCGTGTCTTGTGAAGTGACGGGGCTCTGCAGAGAGAAACGTTACCGTCTCGTTACCGACCGGGTGCCGGTGTCTCCTCTGCTCTCTCCGGCTGCAGGCGGAGAGAGCAGAGGAGACACGCTGGAGAGCCCCGCTGCCTCAGCCTGCACTGAGACAGGAAAAGCCAACACTAGGACCAGATCTAAATCATGTTCATGGAGAGACCTTCGTCTGGTCAGCTGACATATAGAGTGATATTGTTGTTTTATCTCACTCTTTTGAGCGATGCTCGTTCATGTCTATTTAGAGCGAGCAAGCGCGAGCCCGACGCCAACTTTCGTTGATTTCACAGCCACAGGTGTCGCTGTTAAGAAGCATTTCTGAAAGTTACAAATAGTCCCTTTAAGTGATCTCTCTTCCCTCAGATTGACAGACTGCCTGAAAACCATCTGCTGAAGTTCTCCTAACAGCATAGACCACCTCTGGAGCTCTCCTAGCTGTCTCTCCCAGGTTAAAGGCCGTTACACAGCGAGGCGTGACCAATAAACAACAGGAAAATGTGAATTACTCGCCTGTGAATATCATATGTGTAGGGCTTTTATTGTGACACATAAGAACAGAAGGAGTGGATCTGGTCTACGCTGTCTTTGTCAAGTTTGGAAGGAGTAACAAAGTTTGCCGTCCTGGTTCAGACTACGGAGCCTCCGTGTTGATGATTCATAAATATAGATGCAGCTCGATCCGTTCAGCACAACGTGGTGGTTGATGCCTTTATTCACGGTGCAAAAGCTCAGAGAAATCAACCTCCTTCCAAAAACAAATATGCTGCTTTTTCGCCGCGTTCTGTGTGAAAGTACTCATGACAAAAAACTAACTCTTCGAAAAAACAAAATAATAATAAATTGCGAATTAATTGCAAAAAAAAAAAAAGCCATAAGAGAGGTGATAAAAGGACTAAAAGTACCTTTTACTTAGCGCTTATTTCCTGGTCTGAATAACGGTCGAGACAATTCATTCCAAGATATTTTGGGATAAAAAAATGAAGTAAGTATTAAACAGAAAATGCCTACAGAGCCATCATCCATAACATAATTAAAATAATAAATCATCACGTGACGGACATAGAGGTTGTAGTACCGCCGTTTGACCACTACGAAAATCAGCATCAACTACCGGCGCTCTTCCTTGGGGGGTTGGGTTCACTGAGGAGTTGGTGAGATAATCCACAGACCGACAGACAGACAGACAGACAGACAGACAGACAGACAGAGGTGAGACTCTGAACCAGGAAGTCATTTGAACTTATTAAACATGAATCTATAAACTCAGCTGACATGTGAACCCAGTTCTTGGTGAAATATTCAGCCGGCAGCAGCTCAGAGCTTCATAATTAGTCTGTGACGGCTTTGTCACTTCCTCCAGAGAGACCTGATCGCTGGCTCTCCTCTCTCTCTCTCTCTCTCTATCACACCCATAACTCAACACTTCCTGTGCTAATTAATTTCCAACATGACGGCGACCTGACTCGACTCGCCTGTCAGACCGCGGTCGTTAACGAGCCCCGATGTCTTTCTAACAAAAGCACAGCAATTACTAATAAAGCTACGACACACGAGCAACCTCCGCCTCCCCGAACAGCACACGCACGCACACATAGGTGATGACGCTGCTGAACGCCACCGCCACCACTCTGGAGGCTCCGCTCACGTTAATGGGAGCGCTGCTGCTTCAGGCCTCGCTGGAGGCCTCTGGAGAGACTTCCTGCATCTCATCAGACGCTCCGCCCGCGTACAACATATAAAAACACAGGAAACAACCTCCATCATCACTTTCATCGCTGCCTAGAAATGAAATAATATTACAAGACCCTCGGTATGTAGCATAAAGAGACTCTACGTTAGCTGTTCTTCCATCCAGAAGAAAATGATGGGTTTGGAGTTTGCATGAGTTTGGAGCGTTATTTAACCTCCTTCATGACAAGCTAGTCTGACATGGTTGGTACCGATGGATTCATCAGGTTTTATAGTTTCATATGATATCAGTATCTTCACTGTAGCTTTAAAACTGAGCGCGCTACAACATCAAAATCGCAAATTGCGTTAATGCGTTAAAGTAATTTAAAGCTATAGAGTGAATGAAGAGAGGGAGCGGCGTTAGTGAGAACAAAGCAGTGAATCAGAGAAATAAAACGTTATTGTTGAAGCCCAGAAACATCCTGAACGCAGCAAAATAAGAAGAACATAGAAAATCCAGGCAATAGAGAAACCGCCACAGCAACGGTCTGTTATACGTAGCAACGGTCTGTTATACGTAGCAACGGTCTGTTATACATAGCAACGGTCTGTTATACGTAGCAACAGTCTGTTATACGTAGCAACGGTCTGTTATACGTAGCAACAGTCTGTTATACGTAGCAACGGTCTGTTATACGTAGCAACAGTCTGTTATAAATAGCAACGGTCTGTTATACGTAGCAACGGTCTGTTATACGTAGCAACAGTCTGTTATACGTAGCAACGGTCTGTTATACGTAGCAACAGTCTGTTATAAATAGCAACATTCTGTTATACATAGCAACGGTCTGTTATAAATAGCAACGGTCTGTTATACGTAGCAACGGTCTGTTATACGTAGCAACGGTCTGTTATAGGTAGCAACGGTCTGTTATACGTAGCAACGGTCTGTTATACATAGCAACGGTCTGTTATAAATAGCAACGGTCTGTTATACATAGCAACGGTCTGTGTAATAAATACACATTATGCACACTGAAACCGTCTAATGCCTTCTTTGGGTGTTTTTTTCTGATGGGTGTTTCTCTGACGGATTTCTTAATTTATTTTAAGTGGAACTAAACCTGATACTTCAATCCTGACACTAACTCCACACTATACATTTGGCCAGTTATACATTAAAAACGATATCAATAACTCCACAAAGTAGCAACCATCTCCTCTCTGTATGAACCATACAGTACTACACCTCCCAGTTCCCTCCCAGTCTGAGGACGTGTTTCACTCACTGAGCAGTTCTGTGTCAGTCGTCTCCACAAGCAGCTTTGTGGCTCAGTTAGCTGACTTGGCATCCTGCTGTTGTGACCCAAATACAAACCTACTGCCAGCCGCCGCGCTCTGATTGGCTGCCAGACGACACGAGAGGGAATAGAAGGAGGAGGAGGAGGAGGAGGAGGAGGAGGAAGAGGAGGATGGAGGAAGAGGAGGATGGAGGGATTTCCATCTTAAAGAACTTGTGTTAATAAATCTGAACCTGTCTGCTGAATAACTTCAACGTTACACATCTGAGAGAAGACGCCTACATGTGTGTTTGTTTATTTATAGATCTGTAAAATGCTCCACTGTAACGTCACATGTTTACTACCCATAATCCTTCAGTCCAGAGAGCTTCCTGTTCTGTTGCAGACGTGGAGCGGCAGACAGAGATTTCCCAGTCGGCATCACGACTTCTTTTGAATTCTGCCGGACTGCGTTAACAAAATATCTTTAAAATGAGAAGAACCAGAAGTATCGGCTCCGAGCAGGCCGCCTCAAGCTACGTCTGACAATCTGAGAGGATTTTGCAAAAAAGCATTGAAATTGGTAGTAAAATATGACGGGAAAGGACAGCGAGAATTTAGTTTTTTTTGCGATGGTTTCACCGAGGATAACCGAAGAAACAAAATAAATCTTTCCACTAAAACATGACAGTTATTCTGGCAGGTAAACGTCACTCTTTCTAGTGATGAGTTATATTTATACGTCTCTCTTTCATGCATCAATATTTAAGTGAGAATCACACAGAAAAAAAACAGATATTAAGCGTGATGTAAAGGGGAGACTCGTGGGTACCCAAAGAACCCATTCACGTTCACATATCTGGAGGTCAGAGGTCAAGGGACCACTTTGAAAATGGACATGACAGTTTTTCCTCTCCAACATGTAGCGTAACTTTGGAGCGTTATTTAACCTCCTTCATGACAAGCTAGTAGGACATAGTCAGTACCGATGGATTCAATAGGTTTTCTAGTTTCATATGATACCAGTATCTTCACTCTAGCTCTAAAACTGAGCCGCTACGACCTAAATATCACAAGTTGTGTTAAAGAAATTAGTGGCTTTAAAACCAATTTGCGTTTCCAATGTGTTATTACCGCGTTAACTTTGACAGCTCTAGAAACTAGAAAACCTAATCTTGTTATCTTGTCGGGAAAAACGCTAAATAACGCTCCAAAGTTACGTTAAATTTTGGTGAGGAAAAACTGTCATGGCCATTTTCAAAGGGGTCCCTTGACCTCTGACCTCCAGATGTGTGAATGTAAACAGTATCAGATTAGATTAGATCAAACAGATGTTGACAAACTGCATCACTTACAGTTAATAAAGGTCTGACACTCAGCTTATCACCAGTGTGGTGATAACATCGTATCGTGGGGCCTCTGGTGATTCCCTCCCCTACTAACAAGTGTTTCTATCATTTTGTCCACGTCATGTATACCGGCGAGGGACTGTCTGACGTTTAGCTGGTTGTCTCTACAGGAGGACTGTCAGCACCTCAGAGGCTGATGAGTGTGTGTTGTCACTCTGCAGCTCCCCGAGGCCAAGGAGCCCTGCTCAGTCCAACAGCTGCTCAGAGGCCAGTGTGTGTGTGTGTGTGTGTGTGTGTGTGTGTGTGTGTGTGAGTATCACTGCAGCCAACATGGTGTCAGTGACAGTGAGCTGACTATCAACACCACCAACACTCCCTCTGTTAAACACACACAGCTGAAACACAGACATCCAGCCACACTCAATCAATAAAGCATGTACACGTACACACACACACACACACACACACACACGCACGCACACACACACACACACACCAGAGCCAGGATCAGTAACGGAGCTCTCAGAGACTCAGAGAGGATCAGTCCTGCTGAGGGAGACGGAGCATCTACTGGTAGAACATTCAGACTATAACTGACCCAGAGTCAGCTTCCTTCCTCATTCTTAAATCCAACTTAGTTCTGGCTTCAGGACCCGTCGTTGTTCCGTATACAGCCTGGTAAGAGCGTCACTAGGGATGCTAATCTTAACCGATAACCGACCCCCGTTAACCGATTATTAACCGTTAACCGACAAGATTAGTGTCTCGCATGCAGCGGTGCACCAGCTCCAGTGTATGAGGACAACAGACAACTGAGTCTCCAGTTCAGCGTCCGGGAGCGTTAACTTAGCAGCTACAATGCTGCGTTCACTGTCTCCAGTTCACTGTCCGGGGGCGTTAACTATTTAACGTCCTTCCTGAACAGCTAGTCTGACATGGTTGGTACAAACCTTTCATATGATACCAGTATCTTCACTCTAGCTTTAAAACTGAGCCGCTACAGCCTCTGAAAGACAGCCAAGTCGGTCGGGATCGCAGGTCTTAAGGGGTTAATGACCGCCGGGCTCCACGATGCAAACATTTCACTCCATACTGTATTTGACTCCATCTGTTAATGAGAATCAGAGTGAGAATGTGAAACACTCTGTTGTGACACCTGGATCTGTTAAACCTCAGCAGCACCAACATGTCATCTCTCCTCTCTGATCTCATCTTCAGCTAACGTAGTTTAAATAATGAGAAGAAGATCCCGTCTCTCTGTTTACTACCTCGCAGCCGCTCTACCACTCAACCCGCCTTCTTGTGCATTAAGAAAATCAAAAAGCAGCATTCACACGCACATCCAGCTGTATGTAAATCTACACAATGAGCCGAGCTCTCCCCATTCAGCCCACTTCCTGTCTGTCTCTGCCGGAGGCTGCGGAGGTGATTCCTCCGCCACGTCTTCAGAGACACTCTCACTATTTATAGATTTATAGCTCCCTGCTTCATTCACACTCGCCCTTCTGTTGACGGACTCTTTTATACACATCCTCTCCATCATCACACTCTCCCTCCACCTCTTTTCTTTTCTTTCCTCTGGTGAGACAAGAGCTGCATATTCCCCCTTTTCCTCTCTCTCCTTCACAGCCTCCGTGATTCCTCTCATCGCCTGCCGAACAACACCGACACATTCTGTGCAAATTCATCAAAGTCGACAAGAACGACTCACCAAGTAGGAACATTTAGAACGGATAACAAATGTGGGATTCATTTGCGATTGTCAGCCAGAGTTCTAATGCATGATTTTAGCCCTCTCTTCACATCAGAGGTCAGAGGTCAGAGGTCACAGAGAGATTTCATATCATGCCCGAGGAACCCCTCACTGACAGGAGGATCTTAGTGATCGTCATGATGGAGGATCCTCTCTGTTGTCTCCGTGGTTTCTGTCTGTCTGGTTTCTGTCTGGTGTTGTTGTTGAGAGGAATGTGCAGTTTGAGTCGGTGTGTAGGCGTCACCACCACTGCCACCAGCGACCCCCCCGACACGCTGCAGCTCACAATGATACCACTGTCAGCAGCACATAAACAAGCCAGCTCAGCAGGAACTCCATCATCATCTCTCTCTATGACACTGAGCCGTTAACGGTGGTGAACGTTCTCAGACAGAGCAGAGCGCTGCACACGACGAGGGGAGGAACTAAACACGCCTGAAATGACTTCTGTTTGTTCCTGTAGCGACGACTATCTATTAAAACGCTGCTCAGAGGCCGATAAGGCTCTTTACTGGGTGACTTGTTCCAAAAAGTCCAAAAGTCCAGATGCATGAAAGGAATTCCAAACAATAACCGGCTAACTGGAACAACTAAAGACTGTAACGTGAAGTGAACAGAAAATGTCCAAACCTATCTCACCTGATTCTGAGTCCAGACAATTCAATAAATACTGCAATTCAATATTATAGTATTTTTTGTTGTTTGTGGAAAAAGATGAATCATCCACTTCTAGGGACTTTTACTTTGTTAAATCTCTAAATGAATCCAGTAAAAATGTTTGATTTTCAGCATGTATGTAGTCAGAGACGTCCTGAAGTCAAATATATCAGGATCATTGATTATCCAGCAACCCAGAAATCAAAGAATAAAGACATTTCCCTCACAGATTAGTGGTGTTTTCTTTTTAATTTATAAGGGACATGTAATGTTTTATACTTCTGCTCTCTAGCTCTCCCGTCAGCTCCGTTCTCTTTATCCATCCATGGTCAGCTCCATTGGGGCCGTTTCAATGCAGAGAACACAAATGTCAGTATCTGGGTGCTCTACAGTCGTAGCGTCGGCCCATTTGACCACGGAGACGAGAGCGACGGCCGGCTTCACCGCCACGTTACCGCCATACGATGACTTTCCTGCTAACTTTTTCTGACTTTTTTTCGCCTTTTTTCAGCCTTTTTTTCGGAGATATTTCAGACATTTATCAGACATTTTTCAGACTTTTATTCAGACATATATTGGCCTTTTTCTGACACATTTCTGACTTTTGTTTGAACATATTTCGGCCTTTTTTGGACATTTTTTGGGCCATATTTCGGACATAATTTGGCATTTTTTCCGGCTTTTTTTCGGACATATTTCAGCCTTTAAAAAAAAATTCAGACATATTTCAGATTTTTTTCTGACTTATTTTTGGACATATTTTGGCCTTTTTTAGACGTTAGCATGCAGCTTTAGCTCTGCTCTGTCTAGCTCTGCTTTTCCTGTCAATGTGTGAAACCCAAAGTGTTTCCATCCTTTACTGGATGTGTAGTGTTTACCACGCTGGATTTAACATGGGAGGGTGCAGGTCGTATCCACGACAACCCTCCAACGATTTATACTTTCTGAGGTTTGTTTTGGTTGACGGATACGGAACAGATATGACGTCACGTTACTCAGACTACCACAATAAAAGCTGATACTTCCTTCTACCTCCACATAGACTCAGATGAAGCAGATATATCGATTCAGGTATTAAAACATCGAAATTGAGTCCCGATACATACTGTAGGTGAACTGACCTTTTCTCCCACCCCTATTAATTGAGGTTATTTCATGCTTCCAGAATCAAGCGACAGCCTGATTTTCTCTTGTTTTAACGTGACTAATTATCAAGCTGTGTCTCTAATTTTCTGTCACTAACAAGGTGTAACTGCTGCAGACAGTAAAATCTAGCAGCCGGACCAGAATGTGATCATTTGTTCCTCTTCAAAGCGGTGAGCCTCCTGTCAGCCTGAATGTCCTGAGTACCGTTAACGGGCATATTTACCGGGAGGAGGAGGAGGAGGAGGAGGAGGAGGAGGAGGAGGAGGAGAGGAGGAAGAGGAGAGGGGGATGATCTCATAGCTGGATTCTTTGTTTCTGCTGGTGGTAGAAGTGTCACTTTAAAGAGAAATAGTGATGTCATTCAGAGCTGCAGGATATTTTGTCTGTTTCTACAGTTCTGTCACATTTCTCTGTTTATTATTATATTTAATCTGAACTTTAAGATATCAAACCTTTAGGTGGAAATAATCTTCTGTTGTTTGAGACATTTTTGGAAAATAATTGTCCGCTGTAGAGCTGCATGATTATTTATCATGTTTATTAATTGATTTTAGCAACAACCTATTTTTATTGCATATACACTCACCGGCCACTTTATTAGGTACACCTTGCTAGTACCGGGTGGTCTTCATCTGCTTCAAGGTTGGACGTGTTGTGCGTTCAGAGATGGTATTCTGCATACCTTGGTTATAACGAGTGGTTATTTGAGTTACTGTTGCCTTTCTATCATCTCCAACCACTCTGCCCATTCTCCTCTGACCTCTGACATCAACAAGGCATTTCCGTCCACACAACCCCCGCTCACTGGATATGTTCTCTTGTTGGGACCATTCTCTGTAAACCCTAGAGATGGTTGTGGTGAAAATCCCAGTAGATCAGCAGTTTAATACTCAGACCAGCCCGTCTGGCACCAACAACCATGCCACGTTCAAAGACACTTAAATCCCCTTTCTTCCCCATTCTGATGCTCGGTTTGAACTTCAGCAAGTCGTCTTCACCACGTCTAGATGACGTAATGCATTGAGCTGCTGCCATGTGATTGGCTGAGTAGCTATTTGTGTTAACAAGCAATTGAACAGGTGTGCCTAATAAAGTGACCGGTGAGTGTATATATTTATGTTGTGCTACATTCCTGCTAATGTATAAATCAGGGCTGCACAATGTTGGAAAAAAATGACATTGCATTATTATTATTTTTCTGCGATATATATATATTGCGATATGAAAAAATACGAGAATATTCACCCTTAATTTTCTAAACATTTTAAAGTTTTTGTAAATATTTTAAATGCATAAATATGGTGCACTTTATCAAAAAATCAAACATTCAGGAGAGTTTCTGTCAGGCTGCCGCTGTGTGCATGATGTCACCAGAACCGAGACTTCGGTACCAAGTCGATGCCAAAATTCTAAAAAGGTGACGGTACTCTTTTTTCTACAGTACCGAAGGTCCCGTACGATGCCTGTAATCAGGGTCCCAGATTAACACACGCCAAGCGCCAAATGTGGGTCGATTTTTACCGTTTGGCGAGCAACTCTCTGAAGGCTTCTGTCCTCTGCTCTCCGTGAGTCGGGGTTTGACGTGATGGCGATTAATATCGGATGAATTGTGCAGCTCTATCTGCTGGTGATCTGGTATTTCTTTACAACTTCAGAGGAGACGAACATAGATTCAGAGAAACGAGCTTCCTCTTCATCATCCAGCTCTTCCTCCTCTCTGGATTTACCTTCTCTGCACCAAGTCATGGTGTCAGAAGAGGAGAGGAGAGGAATCCCTCTTCTTCTTATTATTGTGTGTCAGTATGAGCTCAGTTCAGACAGGATGATCCCTGTTACTCATCAGACTTCCATTATTAGTAATATTATCAACACTTGTATGGGATTAAATAAAGAAGAAGACTCTCCTCCTCCTCCTCCTCCTGTCTTACCCTCCTCTCTACTCTTCATCCTTTTCTTTCTATCACTCTCATCTCTTGGTATTCTCCTCCTCTGGGAGGAAATGAGGGGGGTAGTGAGAGTTTATCTGTCGGAGGAGGAGAGAAGCTCCTTTTCTTTCATATTCTGTCGCTCCATGTTTTCATGTTGAGAGGAGAAACATGGTGGACTCAGAGAAACGCCGTCTCCTCTCACTTCCTGTCACATCACAGATCTGCTCACATTCTGCTGCTGAACCAGGAAACTAAACGACCGCTGTTTCCTTCAGCAGCAACAAACTATCCGCTCTGTAATGATGCACCGACACATGAACACACTCCACTCCTCTCCTCTCCTCTCCTCCTCTTTTCTTTCTGTTCCTCTCCTATCTCCTCTCCTCTCCTTTCCTTTCCTTTCCTCTCTCCTCTCCTCTCCTTTCCCGTTCTCTCCTCTCCTCTCCTTTCCTTTCCTTTCCTCTCTCCTCTCCTCTTCTTTCCTCTCATCCTATCTCCTCTCCTCCCTTTTCCTTTCCTCTCCTCTCTTCCTATCGCCTCTCCTCTCCTTTCCCTTCCTCTCCTCTCCTCCTATCTCCTAACTCCTCTCCTCTCCTCCTAACTCCTTTCTTCTCCTAACTCTTCTCCTCTCCTAACTCCTTTCCTTTCCTCTCCTCTTAACTCATCTCCTTTCCTCCTGACTCCTCTCCTATCCTCTCCTCTCCTCTCCTCTCCTCTCCTTTCCCGTCCTCTCCTCTCCTTTCCTCTCTCCTCTCCTCTTCTTTCCTCTCATCCTATCTCCTCTCCTCCTTTTTCCTTTCCTCTCCTCTCCTCCTATCTCCTCTCCTTTCCTTTCCTCTCCTCTCCTCCTATCTCCTCTCCTCTCCCTTCCTCTCCTCCTATCTCCTCTCCTCTCCTCTCCTCCTAACTACTTTCTTCTCCTAACTCTTCTCCTCTCCTAACTCCTTTCCTCTCCTCTCCTCTCCTCCTAACGCCTCTCCTCTCCTCTCCTCTCCTCCTAACTCCTCTCCTCTCTCTCTCTCTCTCTCTCAGAGATAAACACATTTTAAAACCGATCTCTGTCTCCTGAGTCTCTAACGAACCCTCATAGCGTCCTAGTCTTTATTCGTCCTCTGTGTGTCTATCTGTCTCCGTTATGTCGGCTGATTCAGTTAAAGTGACGGTGCTTCTCTCCTCTCCTCATCCTCAGCTCCACCAATCAGATCACCATCGATCGGACATCCTCCGAGATGAGCGGGTGAAGAGAGCTCCTCATTTCCACTCCGTCCTCTTCCTCCGTCCCACACATTTCTTCTTCTTCCTCTCCTCCCAAACCTTCTGAAGTGGAAGTTATATCACACCAGCAGTTTCCCGGTTTCTCATTGGTCCGCCGGGTCGTTCTCAGCTCGCCTGCTGTGTTACGTAAAAGCCGACCAATTAAGAACACGGCTTCCTGGCCTCCGGTCACGGAGCTGCCGAGACCGCAGAGTCGTAATTAGCAGATCAGACATCCCTTCCACTCAGCGTTACAGTGTGTGTGTGTGTGTGTGTGTGTGTGCACGCTATGGCCGCCCTGGTCCTCAGACGGGGTCACATGGTGCAGGCGTAGATCTGCTGCTGCTTTCATCGACCCTCAGAGACGGTGAGGTGGATTTGTACAAGTTTTTCTGAACCACGATGGAGCGAGAGGGTTGAGGGAGTTCCTCCCTGGATTCCTCTCTTCTCACATTTCAGTATATACAGATAGATTGACTCCATTTGAGTCGATGTGGAGGAAGTTAGGGGAAGTTAACGCTTTTATTGTGGTAGTCTGAGTAACGTGGCGTCATATCCTTTCCGTATCCGTCAACCAAAACAAACCTCAAACCTCAAATTCTTTCGGATGTATGTCCGCCTTTTTTCTGACATTTTCCTGCCTTTTTGTGTTTTGTTTTTTTACATTTTTCTGACTTTTTTTTAAACTTACCTTTGGATTTTTTTGGACGTATGTCGGACTTTTTTTCTGCCTTTCTTCGGCCTACTTTCGTGCATTTTTTGGGACATTTTTCAACCTTTTTTGTGGGCTTTACTTCTGCCAAAAGAACAAAGTATAAAACGTTGTAGGGTCAGCGTGGATACGACCTGCACCCTCCCATGTTAAATCCAGCGTGGTAAACACTACACATCCAGTAAAGGATGGAAACACTTTGGGTTTCACACATTGACAGGAAAAGCAGAGCTAGACAGAGCAGAGATAAAGCTGCATGCTAACTCCGTCACGGAAAGGAAACGTTATGGTATGGCGGTAACGTGGCGGTGGAGCCGGCCGTCGCTCTCGTCTCCGTGGTCAAATGGGACGATGCTACGACTGTAGAGCACCCAGATACTGACATTTGTGTTCTCTGCATTGAAACGGCCCCGATGGAGCTGACCATGGATGGATAAAGAGAACGGAGCTGACGGGAGAGCTAGAGACCACTTTGGAGAAGTTAGAGGAAGTAGAAACGTCCGCTTTTCAAAATAAGGTGTTAACAAAGGGAACTGTATTTACTAAATACATCTATGGAAATCAGACTGATGGATTATATTCACCAGAAGTATAAAACATTACATGTCCCTTATAGATTAAAAAGAAAATACCACTAATCTTTTACAAAGTAAAAGTCCCTAGAAGTGATGCTGATTCAGCTTTTCCCCGTCCTCTAGTGTTATAATATTAGCATCCTGCAGGCGCAGCAGTGTTAAACATTCCTGCAGATTTAGGAAAAAGAAGCCATTTCCTGTCATTCTTGTTCCTCATCAGTTTTGAAAAACCTGATTATCTATCGGAGGGATGGCGAGGAACGGACGCGTGCTGGCGTTTAGTTAGAAGATGTGGCGATAACAACTGGTGTCTTATCTCAGACACCAATCAGACGCAGGAGGAGGCAGACATGGACCGGCTACCAGTGGAATGACATTTAGAGAAACGACATGGAGAGATAAGACATCACTACATATTAGATTATGTGTTGGTGTGTGTTTGTTTTCTACTAAAAACACTTTCAGAACGTCAGAGAGCTATTTTTATCCTTTCTGCTAAATGTCTCAATCAAATGTAATGTGGAGAGACTGACATTTAAAGGCCCGTGTAGAAGCAGACGCAGCTCAGACCATGTGGCTCTGCTCGCTGTGTTTTATTGGACACACTGTGGAAGACAATGAGACGCGGCAGTAACATGAAGACAACCAATCAGAGAGCTCCATGGAGACTCTTAAAATCAAGGGTTGAACACGGTGTTGTCATGAGACTAAAATTCTGACTTCGATACGAGACGATACCTCGGAAAAATCCTAAACATCAGGAGGAGTAATAGAATAATAAATAACAGCACATGGAACTTTAAATCATCTTTTATTCATTAAAAATGTTAAAATGTATTCATTAAAAATATGAAATGGTATGCAGTAATCTTCTCTATGTTTATGTATATTTAAATTCTTAATTGGAACGACTGTAATTCCCCCGGGGATCAATAGTCTTTCTGATTCTGACGTCACTCATGAAACAGCGTTCAGTTCAGGTGGAGAGCGGTACTGCAGCACGGGAGACGTTACAGAGACACGCGGTAAAACTAGAATGGCACTCGGAGAGCGCTGTTACTTCTTTGTTTTCTTTAATGGAGTTCAGCTGATAGAGACACCAGCTCAGAGCGGGACTGTGGTTCATGACCTGTTTTAAACTTCTCTTGTTGACGCCATCCTTCTGGTCATCACTACACCACCAGCAGCAAAGTTAGAACTTCCTAATGTCCTGATGGCGTCCTCTGGTATTAAAACACAGTCATTCTTAAAGTACCGGTAATAATAATAAAACAGGCTATCGTACCGTTTTTAATGTCAGGGTATCGTGATGCCTTTCTAGTATCTGTATATTGTGCAACACTAGCTGAATGATAACGTTTCAGGTTGTTTTCTCTAAACAGCAGCCAACGCCAAAACCTCAGCCAATCTCAGCTCAGACTGGGATGAAGCCCCCCCAATAAAACACCAGTACACCAGCTCAACACACCCAGGCCTCGCTGTCTCTGCTCTGACTGGCTCTAACAACGTCTTGATTCGGCAGCTAATGGAGCCTGCACTGGGTTCAGCTCCACAACATTCATCTTAACCTACTTCTCCAGCTAAATAATCTACATAAACCCCCCCCCCCCCCCCCGATCTCCACGGAGACGGATGGCAGAAGACAAATCACCGCCCCGAGGCTGACGGGGAATCTGTGTGTTTGTCTGTTTCTGTTTTTTGGAGTTGAATGCTCCCGAGGCTCGCCGTACATCAAAGAGCTCCTGGTTCGCTACACGGAGGGGGGGGGGGTTAAATGTTGGATGATTCTCCGGGTCGTCGTTTAGACTCATGGCGGCGATGACACAAATCACTACGGCCATTTCAAATTAGCAACCCCCGCTCCCCCCCCCCCCCCCCTGTCGTCTCCACGCTGCTGAAGGTTAGATAAGAGAGGATGTGTTCCTCGTACAGCAGAGAGACGATCTGCACTCACTGCTGCTGCTTCAGCACCACGGACAGCTCCTACAGTACTACAGTACTAGTACTACTGTACTAGTACTGTAGTACTAGTACTACTACTACTATAGTACTGCATCTACTGTAGCACCACGGACAGCTCCTACAGTACTACAGTACTAGTACTACTGTACTAGTACAGTAGTACTAGTACTACTACTACTACTATAGTACTGCATCTACTGTAGCACCACGGACAGCTCCTACAGTACTACAGTACTAGTACTGTAGTACTGTACTACTGCTACTACTACTACTGTAGTACTACATCTACTACTACTGTAGTACTACATCTACTACTACATCTACTACTACTGTAGTACTACATCTACTACTACTGTAGTACTACATCTACTACTACATCTACTACTACTGTAGTACTACATCTACTACTACATCTACTACTACTGTAGTACTACATCTACTACTACTGTAGTACTACATCTACTGTAGCACCACGGACAGCTCCTCCTCCACTGCAGGTACACTGACTAAACTATCTACAAACTACTACTAGTACTACTAGTATTACTACATCTACACGTGCTACTGCTGCTGCTATTACTACTACTACAAATGCCTCTACTACTAGTGGTTATACTTGTTCAGTTACCATTACTTCAACTATTACATTAGCTAGTATTTAAACAGTTGCTATAAGTAAAATATTACTACTGTTGTCAACTATACTGCAGTATTAAAACTACTGATACTGCTGTCAGTATTAATGTCTTTACATTAATACTGACAGCAGTATCAGTAGTTTTACAGCAGCTGTTGAAATATTCAGATACAATTACAGCTAGTACTGCTGATGATACCACTTGTATTAGTACTACTACCACTACTACTGGGGATGATACATTGTGTAACTAATACTACTGCTGAATATATTTACTGCTATCACCACTAACGTCAAAACTGCTACTACTACTGATACTACTACTGCTGTCTCTACTACTACTGTAGTACTGTACAGGTAGTACTGTAGTGCTGTACAGGTAGTACTGTAGTACTGGAGGTAGTACTGTAGTACTGAAGGTAGGACTGTAGTACTGGAGGTAGTACTGTAGTACTGGAGGTAGTACTGTAGTACTGAAGGTAGTACTGTAGTACTGTAGAGGTAGTACTGCTGATGAGGAGTCAACCTGCTGTCAGAGAAGCTTCTTTATTAAATATCAGATATGAGATATGAGGTCTGATGTGACGGAGGATTGTTGGTCTCTGACCACAGACAACCGGCTGGAAACCTGATACAACCATTCATACTCATATTATATCTACTATTCATTTATCAACATGAAGGTTGGTAGACTCTGAACCTCAGTCTGGGTTTCAGCTTCGCCGTCTGACGGTGAATTAAATGAGAGTTTATCGACCTTTACTCACACCTATCTGTTCTACATGAACCTTAAAGGGAGATCAGTCCAGTATTTAATCCTCTTATCAACATGGGAGTGGACAAATATGCTGCTTTATGTAAATGTATGTATATATTTATTACTGGAAATCAATTAACAACACAAATCAATAACAGATATTGATCCAGAAACCCTCACAGGTATTCATCAGGTTTTATAGTTTACTATGATACCAGGATCTTCACTCTAGCTTTAACACTGAGCCGCTACAACCTAAAAATCACAAGATGCGTTAATCCGTTAAAGAAATTAGTGGCGTTAAAATGAATTTGTGTTAACGTGTTATTATCACGTTAACTTTGACAGCTCTAGTTTCTGCTAAAGTTTTATGCAAATCCATCCAACAGATGAGGAGATAGTTCAGTCTGGACCAAAGTGGTGGACTGAACAGCTGAGATGTCAAATGACCTCCAACTGTGGCGCCTGCACGGATAAAAACATCAACCTGGTCTCCTGCAGTCTCTTCTTATCATTCTCAAAGCAACACGTGTCTCAGTGTGTCTCAGTGTGTCTCGGTGTGTCATGGTGTGTCTCGGTGTGTCTCAGTGTGTCTCAGTGTGTCTCAGTTTGTCTCAGGGTGTCTCAGTGTGTCTCAGTTTGTCTCAGTGTGTCTCAGTGTGTCTCAGTTTGTCTCAGGGTGTCTCAGTGTGTCTCAGGTTGTCTCAGTGTGTCTCGGTGTGTCTCAGGTTGTCTCAGTGTGTCTCAGTTTGTCTCAGTGTGTCTCAGTTTGTCTCAATGTGCAGTACGTGATGCTGCTGAGTGAGCTGAGCTGAGTCTCTGTGGGTCGAGGCCAGACCTCCGCAAGGCTCCCAGCTGCAATCAAAGGCCTCCGCACGCCGCTGCTCACCGGCCACCTGACTGACGGCGAGAAGCCCGCTGACGGCGAGGAGCCCGCTGACTGACGGCGAGGAGCCCGCTGACGGCGAAGAGCCCGCTGACTGACAGCGAGGAGCCCGCTGATGGCGAGAAGCCCGCGAGACAGTCTGAACACACAGACACCGCCATGCCTACAGCTGAGCATCACTTCATCAGTCCTCCGCTGACACAACCAGGCTTCTACTGACAGAGATGACGTCTAACTGCAGGAAACTGGGCCGCGGCCTCGTCCGCCGCTAATCCACGTTACGTTAGTCTGCTCAAAGAGCTGCTTCCATCATCATCAATATAAAAAAAGAGCCCAAAGCCGGAGCCTCTCTCTTTGTCTTTGGGGGATGAAATGCCTCCAAAATACACGACACATTTTCTGTCTTTGTCTCCTCATCAGATCCGTCATGTTCCAGATAAATCCCTCTTCTCTTCTCTCCGTGTTCCAATAACATACCGACTCTCACAACAACAAAGGGATTCCCCAAAGTCTGAAATCTGCAGGAGCTGATGGAAAAGTGGAGCACGGGTTCATCCGCAGAGTGATGGAGGGGTTTATGAGAATGGGGGTTTAGGATTGGGGGGCTGGAGCTGCTACAGACGTGCAGCATCTGTGTGGTGGTGGTGATGGGGGGGGGGGTTAAGCTGTCGGTGCTCTATATCCCTCCACAACTGGAGCGGCGGGTGGAAAGAAAAGAGATGCGGGGGGGGAGAAGTTGATCCCACTTCAATCCTTTCAGCACATGAGTGGAAACCAAAGCAAATCCCCAAAAGAACAAAAGATCCTCCACTCTGGCCTTCATATCCCCCCCCACCCCCAACACTGCTGTACACAGGCGTCAGATACTGTATACCCCCCCCCCCCCATCCCCCCCAAAGTAATCTCAGGAAAGCCGGCAGCAGATTTGAGTCTGAGATTGAGCCGTCTGTCTGAGTCTGCCTGAATCTTCAGGTATCACAGCGAGAGACAACTTTCATTTAAACACACAGAAATCACAACAAACACAATCATCGGACTACTTTCTCACATATGTCGGCCTTTCTTCAGCCTTTTCATTGACATTTTTCAGACTTTTACGGACATATATACGGCCATTTTTTCAGATATTTTATCCTCATTTTTTGGACATATGTCAGACTTTTTGTCTGCTTTTCTTCGGCCTTTTTTTTACACATTTTTCCAGACATTTTTTCGGAAATTTTTCGGCCTAACCACATTATGTCAGGTTGCATTAGGATCTATATCTCTATCAATCTTAGGAAATATGTGTCAAAATAGTATTATAAATTGAATATTGTGGTGCTGCAGAGACGTATCATATTCTACAGACTTCAGAAAACATCATAGTTTGGTACAGATCCCTCTAAAAACCACACCATAATCATTTTAATATGGTTTTCAATCAAAACGAGAATAATGATGTAAAAACGATCAATCCCTTTTTATATCGCAAATCATATCGCCATTACAATATCAGTCAAAATAATCGCAATACCATATTGTTTCTAAATGGTGCAGCCGTAGTGAGCATTCCTTCACAACTCTGGATAACTGACAGTTTGATGCTCTGATTGAGAGACATGTTTCAGTCAACACCATGAGGCTCCATACTCACCGCTGCTCGGGGTTTATTTACTGTCTGAGCTGGACTCCTGCAGTCTTACATTTAGGACTAGAATATGTGGTGACTCAGGATTGAGCTTTAAGAGCAGCTGACTGACTGTAGTGACGCTCACAGAGACTCAGACTCCACAGACTCGTATTAATGAGTCGGTACGCTGTTAGTCTGACGTGAACTGACAGCTCCAGAGCTTCCACTCACTCGTCTGTCCACGTCTCAAAACGCAGCGCCCTCGTTGCTGACGTCAAGACACGACGTCAGCGTCCCGTCTCCATCCATGAAGAAGAAGTGGAATAATAATAAAGAGCAGCTGGAGGCTGAGAGATGCAGCAGTGCCGGTGTTCCTGTTTAGCTCTCTTTTAACTCTCCGGGGGGGGGCGATCAAGGGGTGAGCGCTAGCTGGGAGCTACAAGGCCTCCTCCACACACCCTGCAGCAGACTGATGCAACCCCCCCCGCTGAGCAAGAGCCAACAGCCTGCAACCAGCAGCTACTAAACACAGAGAGGTACGCTGCAACCAGCAGCTGCTAAACACAGAGAGGTACGCTGCAACCAGCAGCTGCTAAACACAGAGAGGTACGCTGCAACCAGCAACAACTAAACACAGAGAGGTACGCTGCAACCAGCAGCAACTAAACACAGAGAGGTACGCTGCAACCAGCAGCTACTAAACACAGAGAGGTACGCTGCAACCAGCAGCTGCTAAACACAGAGAGGTACGCTGCAACCAGCAGCTGCTAAACACAGAGAGGTACGCTGCAACCAGCAGCTACTAAACACAGAGAGGTACGCTGCAACCAGCAGCTACTAAACACAGAGAGGTACGCTGCAACCAGCAGCTGCTAAACACAGAGAGGTACGCTGCAACCAGCAGCTGCTAAACACAGAGAGGTACGCTGCAACCAGCAGCTACTAAACACAGAGAGGTACGCTGCAACCAGCAGCAACTAAACACAGAGAGGTACGCTGCAACCAGCAGCAACTAAACACAGAGAGGTACGCTGCAACCAGCAGCAACTAAACACAGAGAGGTACGCTGCAACCAGCAGCAACTAAACACAGAGAGGTACGCTGCAACCAGCAGCTGCTAAACACAGAGAGGTACGCTGCAACCAGCAGCTGCTAAACACAGAGAGGTACGCTGCAACCAGCAGCTACTAAACACAGAGAGGTACGCTGCAACCAGCAGCTACTAAACACAGAGAGGTACGCTGCAACCAGCAACAACTAAACACAGAGAGGTACGCTGCAACCAGCAGCTGCTAAACACAGAGAGGTACGCTGCAACCAGCAGCTACTAAACACAGAGAGGTACGCTGCAACCAGCAGCTGCTAAACACAGAGAGGTACGCTGCAACCAGCAGCTACTAAACACAGAGAGGTACGCTGCAACCAGCAGCTGCTAAACACAGAGAGGTACGCTGCAACCAGCAGCTGCTAAACACAGAGAGGTACGCTGCAACCAGCAGCTACTAAACACAGAGAGGTACGCTGCAACCAGCAGCTGCTAAACACAGAGAGGTACGCTGCAACCAGCAGCTGCTAAACACAGAGAGGTACGCTGCAACCAGCAGCTACTAAACACAGAGAGGTACGCTGCAACCAGCAGCAACTAAACACAGAGAGGTACGCTGCAACCAGCAGCAACTAAACACAGAGAGGTACGCTGCAACCAGCAGCAACTAAACACAGAGAGGTACGCTGCAACCAGCAGCAACTAAACACAGAGAGGTACGCTGCAACCAGCAGCTGCTAAACACAGAGAGGTACGCTGCAACCAGCAGCTGCTAAACACAGAGAGGTACGCTGCAACCAGCAGCTACTAAACACAGAGAGGTTACGCTGCAACCAGCAGCTACTAAACACAGAGAGGTACGCTGCAACCAGCAGCAACTAAACACAGAGAGGTACGCTGCAACCAGCAGCTACTAAACACAGAGAGGTACGCTGCAACCAGCAGCTGCTAAACACAGAGAGGTACGCTGCAACCAGCAGCTACTAAACACAGAGAGGTACGCTGCAACCAGCAGCTGCTAAAACACAGAGAGGTACGCTGCAACCAGCAGCTACTAAACACAGAGAGGTACGCTGCAACCAGCAGCAACTAAACACAGAGAGGTACGCTGCAACCAGCAGCTGCTAAACACAGAGAGGTACGCTGCAACCAGCAGCTGCTAAACACAGAGAGGTACGCTGCAACCAGCAGCTACTAAACACAGAGAGGTACGCTGCAACCAGCAGCAACTAAACACAGAGAGGTACGCTGCAACCAGCAGCTACTAAACACAGAGAGGTACGCTGCAACCAGCAGCAACTAAACACAGGGAGGTACGCTGCAACCAGCAGCTACTAAACACAGAGAGGTACGCTGCAACCAGCAGCTGCTAAACACAGAGAGGTACGCTGCAACCAGCAGCTACTAAACACAGAGAGGTACGCTGCAACCAGCAGCTGCTAAACACAGAGAGGTACGCTGCAACCAGCAGCTGCTAAACACAGAGAGGTACGCTGCAACCAGCAGCTACTAAACACAGAGAGGTACGCTGCAACCAGCAGCTACTAAACACAGAGAGGTACGCTGCAACCAGCAGCTGCTAAACACAGAGAGGTACGCTGCAACCAGCAGCTGCTAAACACAGAGAGGTACGCTGCAACCAGCAGCTACTAAACACAGAGAGGTACGCTGCAACCAGCAGCAACTAAACACAGAGAGGTACGCTGCAACCAGCAGCAACTAAACACAGAGAGGTACGCTGCAACCAGCAGCAACTAAACACAGAGAGGTACGCTGCAACCAGCAGCAACTAAACACAGAGAGGTACGCTGCAACCAGCAGCTGCTAAACACAGAGAGGTACGCTGCAACCAGCAGCTGCTAAACACAGAGAGGTACGCTGCAACCAGCAGCTACTAAACACAGAGAGGTACGCTGCAACCAGCAGCTACTAAACACAGAGAGGTACGCTGCAACCAGCAGCAACTAAACACAGAGAGGTACGCTGCAACCAGCAGCTACTAAACACAGAGAGGTACGCTGCAACCAGCAGCTGCTAAACACAGAGAGGTACGCTGCAACCAGCAGCTACTAAACACAGAGAGGTACGCTGCAACCAGCAGCTGCTAAACACAGAGAGGTACGCTGCAACCAGCAGCTACTAAACACAGAGAGGTACGCTGCAACCAGCAGCAACTAAACACAGAGAGGTACGCTGCAACCAGCAGCTGCTAAACACAGAGAGGTACGCTGCAACCAGCAGCTGCTAAACACAGAGAGGTACGCTGCAACCAGCAGCTACTAAACACAGAGAGGTACGTTGCAACCAGCAGCAACTAAACACAGAGAGGTACGCTGCAACCAGCAGCTACTAAACACAGAGAGGTACGCTGCAACCAGCAGCAACTAAACACAGGGAGGTACGCTGCAACCAGCAGCTACTAAACACAGAGAGGTACGCTGCAACCAGCAGCTACTAAACACAGAGAGGTACGCTGCAACCAGCAGCAACTAAACACAGAGAGGTACGCTGCAACCAGCAGCTGCTAAACACAGAGAGGTACGCTGCAACCAGCAGCTACTAAACACAGAGAGGTACGCTGCAACCAGCAGCAACTAAACACAGAGAGGTACGCTGCAACCAGCAGCTGCTAAACACAGAGAGGTACGCTGCAACCAGCAGCTACTAAACACAGAGAGGTACGCTGCAACCAGCAGCTACTAAACACAGAGAGGTATGCTGCAACCAGCAGCAACTAAACACAGGGAGGTACGCTGCAACCAGCAGCTACTAAACACAGAGAGGTGCAACCAGCGTTTATTTCTGCCTTTCTTCAGCCTTTTTTCAGACATTTTCCCAGAATTTTTTGGGACATTTTGTTTTAGATTTTTTAATGTTTTTTAGACATATGTTGGTTTCTTCTTCTGCCTTTCTGAGGCCTTGTTTTGGACATTTTTCGGCCTTTTTCAGACATTTTTCAGGAAATATTACAGACATTTTGGGGATTCTTTTCAGACATATGTCAGACTTTTCTTCTGCCTTTTTTGGCCTATTTTTCGGTCATTTTTGTTTATTTTTCGAAAAAAAAATGTGGACATTTTTGTGATATTTTTTGTGTCCGGTTGCATTAGGAAACTGTGGAAGTTCACGAGTCATTGACTTTTCATTCAAAGTACACAGGAAGGATTCAGTGCTCTTCGGTTCTTCCCGTAAGTCTTTCAGCCAGTCTCCAGTAGTGGCGCTAAGGGGATTGTAATTAGTAAAAGAATGAGCTGAAAACGTTTATTTAGACTATGATGCAGGTTATTCTGCCATAAAAGGAAAGTCTGGTGTACCCTGAAGATGAAATCATCAAAAACAATATTACATGCAGGTGCTTCAGTGAGCTGAAGGCCTCACTGTTACTGACTATACAGATTAAACAAACGTAGACGTTGACTGTGTTTTATACAGTCGGAAGCTGCACAGAAAATAATTCAAATATGCTGTAAAACACAGAAAGTCATCGCCAGAAGCTCCGTGCCCGTCTGATCTGGAAATGGAAGTCCTCCTCTGGAAAGGAAGACTCACTCATCCATAGACTTTAATATCATTAAAATAACATTCAAATCCCTCGTCGGTAACCACTTGCAGTCCGATCCAGCCGTAATGGAAGGGTCATTTATTGTTCTCATCTAAAGCAGAGCTGTGATATCGTCTTATTGAAAATCTCTTTTATTGCTGCCTAAAGCAGTCGAGTCTCGCAGAGCCCCAATATGTGCGAGCAGAACCAGAGGCGACGAGGCCGTGATGAATATCTCTCTGCTAATATCTGAGCCATTTTCAATACTACATCTGTGCAGTATGGAGATAAAAACCACAATAAACAGGACAGTGATATAAACCTGCTTTACATCAGCATCTGGGATTTAAATGAGGAGAACATGCAGGATGCAGCAGCAGCAGCTGCAGGGAAGAGACGCTCTCTGAGAACATGCTATCATTTATTCATTACAGATGTGTGACCAGAGGGCGGCAGGGATAATGATGAAGGCTGCAGCACCACAATAAAATAACAATGTGATATTAAAGGAGACAAAAGGATTTTCAATGAAGGAGGACTTCAGCATTCTGGTAAATATGTTTGTTTGGTGTCTCAACAACAATTAGAGGAGAACGTCAATGTTAATTCAATCTCAGTACAATATTTACAATATATGGCCAAAAGTAGTGCGGGAGGGGAATGTTTTAGTTTTTTTTAACGATTTCTAAACAGACGTTTTAATACCAGAATCAATATATCTGCTTCATCTGAGTCTATGTGGAGGTAGAAGGAAGTTACCGCTTTTATTGTTGTCGTCTGAGTAACGTGACGTCATATCCGTTCCGTATCCGTCAACCAAAACAAACCACAGTGAGACATTTTATCGGATTTTCGGCCTATTTTCGGACATTTTTTGGACATTTTTCAGGACACATTTTAGTTTTTTTTTGTTTTCAGACATTTTTAAGATTTTTTATTCGGACATATGTCAGACGTTTCTTCAGCTTTTTTCAGACTTTTTTTTCTTGGAAATTTTGCAGCATTTCTGCAGACATTTTTTTGTTGTAATTTTTCAGATTTTTTTGGGACTTATTTTCCGGACCTTTTTCGGACATTTTTCGTAAGGTTTTTGAACATATGTTGGACTTTTCTTCTGCCTTTTTCGGCCTATTTTCGTACATTTTTTGGAAATTTTTCAGAATTTCTTTTGGTTGTTTTTCAGACATTTTTTTCAGACATATTTTCGGACATTTTTAAAACATTTTTTGGATTCTTTTTGGACATATGTCAGACTTTTCTTCTTCCAAAAGAACAAAGTATAAACCGTTGGAGGGTCAGCGTGGATACGACCTGCACCCTCACATGTTAAATCCAGCGTGGTAAACACTACACATCCAGTAAAGATGGAAACACATTGACAGGAAAAGCAGAGCTAGACAGAGCAGAGCTAAAGCTGCATGCTAACTCCGTCACGGACAGGAAACGTTATGGTATGGCGGTAATGTTGCGGTCAAGCCGGCCGTCGCTCTCATCTCCGTGGCCTAGAACGAACAAAAGAACACTATATGTGTCCATAGACTTTTGGCTCTATTGTGGAGCAGGAAAACTGGAATATCCATCGTTAAATACACTAATTTATACCAAACATAATGGGACCTTATTCACCTCCACCTCTCCTCCAATCACTGATTCCTGACTGGATCTAGAAGAACCACAGCTTCACCGTTAGTATCTGTACATACAGTATGACCAGCAGCCGATGAAGAGTGTGTAGAATCACTGTTAGTATCTGTACATACAGTATGACCAGCAGCCGATGAAGAGTGTGTAGAATCCCCGTCAGCCTCTCGGTGTGTATCGACATGTTTGCTCTGAGCATCTCCAGCTGTGAGGAGATGAAGGAACTCACCAGGGAGGTAAACTCATCTCACCAGAAGCCTGCAGGCGGCTAACTGTCCATTAGCTTCTTCTTCCCACTTCCTCTCGCTCCGTCAGCACTTTCCTTCAATACCATACAGCACATTTACTGCTGATACACCACCGACTACTGTCCAGATTCACCTCCGTCCTCCTCCTACAATCCAACCGGTTCACTTCTCTCAAATATTCTATTATTATTACTTCTAATATCCATCCATCCATCCATCTTCAACCTCTTATCCGGGGTCGGGTCGCCGGGGCAACAGCTCCAGCAGGGGACCCCAACCTTCCCTTTCCCGGGCCACATTAACCAGCCCTGACTGGGGGATCCCGAGGCGTTCCCAGGCCAGTGTGGAGATATAATCTCTCCACCTAGTCCTGGGTCTTCCCCTTGGCCTCCTCCCAGCTGGTCGTGCCTGGAACACCTCCCTAGGGAGGCGTCCAGGGGGCATCCGTGCTAGATGCCCGAACCCCCTCAACTGGCTCCTTTCGACGCAAAGAAGCAGCGTCTCTACTCCGAGTCCCTCACGGATGACTGAGCTTCTCACCCTATCTCTAAGGGAGACGCCAGCCACCCTCCTGAGGAAACCCATTTCGGCCGCTTGTACTCGCGATCTCGTTCTTTCGGTCATGATTTTAATATATTTATCACTATTTGTTCATTTCCTGTGAAGACGGAACTTTATTTTGAAAAGACTGGAGCAGAAATTGACGCTGGGCATTGGTGGGAAAACGCACGACAAATGAGAAATAAGTAAGATATCATACGAACCGTTCTACAGGGCGTATTTTATATTTAATTTGAAGAACTTGTTGTAAATGTGGTATTTCTTAAAGACAGCGAGAGTCAGCCCACTCATCCTCATCAATGACCCGGTTTAATGGATTTACATTTAATAATCGTCACACTCACATCGACGTGAGCTTTGTGTATAAAACGGTGGGTTCAGTGAGGTGTGACCTGTGAAGAGCTCTAATTAAATCAGACTGAGATGAACATAATCACCATCTCAGTGTTTATAATGTGTAATGTGTAAATTAGACCACGTAGGAATCAGTGTCTCGGACGTCCTTTTGTTCTCTTCTCCGCCCGCCGCCACTATAAAAAGGTCGATAGGTTGATAGTCACGCCTTCACAGGTGTTTCCAGAGTGACAGCAGGAAGTGAACCGGCCTCTCTGATCGACGCTTTAATGAAACCTTTATCTCTCCGCTCTGTTGGATGGATTAACGTCGCCTCTAATGGCCGCTCCTAAATCACCGCCATCAGAGAGGACCGACCGAGCCACGGGGGACAACCACAGATCACATGCTGACTCTGCTACATGGTTCTCACACTCTCCGCTAATGTCACATTCACACCGGTGTGTCTGAAGTGAAGCAAATTTAATTACAATAAACAGATCGAAATGATGCTGAAATAACTACATAATGATGCCGACTAGTAAAAAGTCTGAATTCATGTTTTGTCAGGTCTGTTACCATGACGACGAGCAAACGACTTTTAAAACGCTTGTTTCCTGAATGGAGTCTGGTTCCATCATTAACAGGCTATGCAGCTGCTCCAAGATAACGTCATCTAGGCATAAGTACGGCAGCGACGTTGTTGTAAACGGATCAAAATGATGCTGAAATAACTATATGCTGATGCTGATTAGTAAAAAGTCTGAACTCATGCTTTGTCAGGTCTGTTACCATGACGACAAGCAGACAACTTTTAAAATGCTTGTTTTCTGAATGGAGTCTGGATGGATCAGAGCCAGGCTCTGCAGCTGCTCCATCAACACTCAACATGACGTCATCTAGAGACGTTGTTGTTGTCTATACGCATACATATATATAACATTTCTGTATATAAAGTTACTCCACAATAGGGCTGCACGGTGGAGCAGTGGTTAGCACTGGCGCCTAACAGCTAGAGGGTCACAGGTTGCTTGGGGCCCTTCTGTGTGGAGTTTGCTTGTTCTCCCCGTGTTAGCGTGGGTTTTCTCCGGGTACTCCGGTTTCCTCCCACAGTCCAAAGACATGCAGGTTAGGTTAATTGTTGACTCTAAATTGCCCGTAGGTGTGAATGTGAGTGTGAATGGTTGTCTGTCTCTATGTGTCAGCCCTGCGTTGTACCAGGGTGTACCCCGCCTTCGCCCAATGTCGGCTGGGATCGGCTCCACCACTAACGGGATAAGCGGTTGCAGATGGATGGATGTTTGGACTAATTAACCGTTTAACCACTAACCGACATTAACCGATTACTTAGCAGCAAACGGTTAAAACTGTGTTAAAACACTTGCTAACGTCACACCGCGCTGACAGGCCGTATGTGTGTGTGACTACTGCGAGCATGAAGCCACCAGCAACGTTACAGCTGCAAACGTAGCACAAACACACACACACACACGGTCTGTCGGACACTCACTAACGTTACGCCGGGCCGGCGCACAGCTGACAACCACGCAGATGATGATTTAACCTGTTTGGGCGGCTTGTTAGGCACTAGAAATAGCACCGCTGCATGCAACGTCCTGTTGCATTCAGCAAATAACGTCCCATGGTCTGCAGTGTTATCGAATGACAATACTTAAAGTAGTAGCAGGAACAGATGAATGGATTTTTGGACGGGCCGGTTGTCGTTGAGCTGTTGCTGCTCGTCATGAAGCCATTAACACTTCTACCCCTCAACTCTAACTACAGCTTACTACCAGCTGAAGACCCATAAAGCTCCCAGTACCCGCTGGATGTGACAGCTGGGAGCTGCTCCGTCTACGCTCCGGGATTATCAATCTGTTACACCAGAAATAAATGGCTCCAAAATAACTGTAACTGTAAACAAGCAGACAAATATTCATCTACTCAGGATGCTGCCAAACACAGATCCTCTTACTCTGACGGAGAGCGAACGGCAGACGGCGGGAAGCCTGACACACACACACAAATCCTATTATGTGTGTGTGTGTGAGCTTCTGTCAGATGACCCACTGCAGCTCGCCTGTTAGCTGGAGAACACTGCGAAGCCACGAACCATCACACACTTTAACTTCAGTCTATCTGTTCTAAATGAACCTTAAAGGGAGATTTGTCAAGTATTTAACACTCTTATCAACATGGGAGTGGACAAATATGCTGCTTTATGTAAATGTATGTATATATTTATTACTGTAAATCAATTAACAACACAGATCAATGACAGATATTGATCCAGAAACCCTCACAGGTACTGCATTTAGCATAAAACAATATGCTCCAATCATAACATGGCAAACTGCAGCCCAACAGGCAACAACAGCTGTCAGTGTGTCAGTGTGCTGACTTGACTATGACTTGCCCCAAACTGCATGTGATTATCATAAAGTGGGCATGTCTGTAAAGGGGAGACTCGTGGGTACCCAGAGAACCCATTTACATTCACTGATCTGGAGGTCAGAGGTCAAAAAAATTATAATTCTTTCGGACATTTATTTTTTATTTTTTCGGACGTTTGTTGTATATTTTTTTTTAATTTTTTGGGATATTTTTCAGATTTTTTTTTACGTCATTTTTGACATTTTTTCAGAAATGTTTTCGTAATTTTTTTTATATTTTTCGAACATTTGTTTTTTTTACTTTTTTCGGCCATTTGTCGGATATATTTGGACATTTTTCAGACATTTTTTTCGTATTTTTTGGACATTTTTCTGAGATGTTTTTTGTACTTTTTTTGGACACTTTCGAACATTTTTCAGATTTCTTTTTTTACTTTTGTCGGACATTTTTTCTTACATTTTTTTTTCTTTATGGAAAAAAAGAAAAATTTAAGTTAACTTTGACAGCTTTTTCTTTTCTTTCTTCACTAGCCATGTAAACAGCTTGTCTTACTCAGAAGAAGAAGAAGAGGAAGAAGAAGAAGAAGAAGAAGAAGAAGAAGAAGAAGAAGAAGAAGAAGGTTCAGGTTAGTTACGTCCCAACATGAAGTTCTGTCTGTGGTTAATATCTCCAACATGGTGACGCATCTGTCTCTCTCTTTGAGGGACGACCCGTTTCTGAATCTCTCATCAGGACTGACGGTGAGGACGGAGGCAGACCGATGAGGAAGCCAGCAGCTCTCATCCCTCAGAAAACACTCGCTGCTTCATCCTCACATCCATCGCCCCACCACACCCTGATGAATACACCGGTCCCGAGACATCCCTCCATCACTAACCTCCCCGTCTTTCTTTATCAATCTGCTATCCATACCGGTCCTGAGACATCCCTCCATCACTAACCCGCCGTCTCTCTTTATCAATCTGCTATCCATACCGGTCCTGAGACATCCCTCCATCACTAACCCGCCGTCTCTCTTTATCAATCTGCTATCCATACCGGTCCTGAGACATCCCTCCATCACTAACCCGCCGTCTCTCTTTATCAATCTGCTATCCATACCGGTCCTGAGACATCCCTCCATCACTAACCCGCCGTCTCTCTTTATCAATCTGCTATCCATACCGGTCCTGAGACATCCCTCCATCACTAACCCGCCGTCTCTCTTTATCAATCTGCTATCCATACCGGTCCTGAGACGTCCCTCCATCACTAACCTGCTATCCTCGCCATCTGCAGTTCCCTCACTCCTCAATGTCTTTAACGTCCATCCATCTCTTCCTTCAGCTCAAAGCCACACAGCGTCAGAAACACAGAGAAGACGTAACACAGAGAGGACGTGGTGGAGCGTCACTGTCCACAACAGAGAGGACGTGGTGGAGCGTCACTGTCCACAACAGAGAGGACGTGGTGGAGCGTCACTGTCCACAACAGAGAGGACGTGGTGGAGTGTCACTGTCCACAACTGAGAGGACGTGGTGGAGTGTCACTGTCCACAACAGAGAGGACGTGGTGGAGCGTCACTGTCCACAACAGAGAGGACGTGGTGGAGCGTCACTGTCCACAACAGAGAGGACGTGGTGGAGCGTCACTGTCCACAACAGAGAGGACGTGGTGGAGTGTCACTGTCCACAACTGAGAGGACGTGGTGGAGTGTCACTGTCCACAACAGAGAGGACGTGGTGGAGCGTCACTGTCCACAACAGAGAGGACGTGGTGGAGCGTCACTGTCCACAACAGAGAGGACGTGGTGGAGCGTCACTGTCCACAACAGAGAGGACGTGGTGGAGTGTCACTGTCCACAACTGAGAGGACGTGGTGGAGTGTCACTGTCCACAACAGAGAGGACGTGGTGGAGCGTCACTGTCCACAACAGAGAGGACGTGGTGGAGCGTCACTGTCCACAACAGAGAGGACGTGGTGGAGCGTCACTGTCCACAACAGAGAGGACGTGGTGGAGTGTCACTGTCCACAACTGAGAGGACGTGGTGGAGTGTCACTGTCCACAACAGAGAGGACGTGGTGGAGCGTCACTGTCCACAACAGAGAGGACGTGGTGGAGCGTCACTGTCCACAACAGAGAGGACGTGGTGGAGCGTCACTGTCCACAACAGAGAGGACGTGGTAGAGTGTCACTGTCCACAACTGAGAGGACGTGGTGGAGAGTATGGTTACGTACGGTCTGAGCCTCAGATGTCAGAGTGAACGCCTCGTTAACCCGCTACACAACAGCTGTTCATTTTCATCAAGACTTTCTTTATTCTATATGCTTCTATTGTTATGTCATAGTATACATATTATAAATATGCATCACATATTATAAATATGCATACTATAAATATGCATATTATAAATATGCTTACTATCATAACTACTTACTTACTTACTTATTTATTATTACATTTTTTGTAATTTTTCTGACTTTTTTTGGACATTTCTCATACTTTTTTTTCAAAGTTTTTTTGGACCGTTTTCGGAAATATTATTTCAGTCATTTTACAGACTTTTTTCAGATATTTTTCAGACATTTATCGTAATGTTTAGACATTTTTCTGAGTTTTTTCACATTTTTTTTTTACATTTTTTCAGACATTTTTTTACATTTATTTTTTAAATTTTTGAGTTTTTTTGGACATTTTCTGATTTTTTTTGGCAATTTTTTAGACATTTTGTGAATTTCTTTTGAAAATTTCAATACATTTTTTGAACATTGAGTTTTTTCGGACATTTGTCAGACATTGTTTGGACTTTTTTCTTTCCCCCAAAAGGGAGCGCAGCCTCGGAGATGACGCCATGCTGGTCTGGTCTACAGCCTGGAGACATAAAGTCATAATGGTCTGGTCTACAGCCTGGAGACATAAAGCGTTTTAGGATTTATTGTTGGTGCAACCAGCTACACAGCAACTCTTCACTATTATTACTGTTAGAGGATTGTTTAAAGTAGAAGTTTGGAGACATGTTTCAACTTCTTCTGTTGACTCTGTTACCATCGACGAGGGACACGGGGCTGGGAGAAGACGTACTGCCGGTCTATGAGGGACACGGGGCTGGGAGAAGACGTACTGCTGGTCTATGAGGGACACGGGGCTGGGAGAAGACGTACTGCTGGTCTATGAGGGACACGGGGCTGGGAGAAGACGTACTGCTGGTCTATGAGGGACACGGGGCTGGGAGAAGACGTACTGCCGGTCTATGAGGGACACGGGGCTGGGAGATGACGTACTGCCGGTCTATGAGGGACACGGGTCTGGGAGATGACGTACTGCTGGTCTATGAGGGACACGGGGCTGGGAGAAGACGTACTGCCGGTCTATGAGGGACACGGGGCTGGGAGAAGACGTACTGCCGGTCTATGAGGGACACGGGGCTGGGAGAAGACGTACTGCCGGTCTATGAGGGACACGGGGCTGGGAGATGACGTACTGCCGGTCTATGAGGGACACGGGGCTGGGAGATGACGTACTGCTGGTCTATGAGGGACACGGGGCTGGGAGAAGACGTACTGCCGGTCTATGAGGGACACGGGGCTGGGAGAAGACGTACTGCTGGTCTATGAGGGACACGGGGCTGGGAGATGACGTACTGCCGGTCTATGAGGGACACGGGTCTGGGAGATGACGTACTGCCGGTCTATGAGGGACACGGGGCTGGGAGAAGACGTACTGCCGGTCTATGAGGGACACGGGTCTGGGAGATGACGTACTGCCGGTCTACGAGGGACACGGGTCTGGGAGATGACGTACTGCTGGTCTATGGGGGACACGGGTCTGGGAGATGACGTACTGCCGGTCTATGAGGGACACGGGGCTGGGAGATGACGTACTGCTGGTCTATGGGGGACACGGGTCTGGGAGATGACGTACTGCCGGTCTATGAGGGACACGGGTCTGGGAGAAGACGTACTGCCGGTCTATGAGGGACACGGGGCTGGGAGAAGACGTACTGCTGGTCTATGAGGGACACGGGTCTGGGAGATGACGTACTGCCGGTCTATGGGGGACACGGGGCTGGGAGATGACGTACTGCTGGTCTATGAGGGACACGGGTCTGGGAGATGACGTACTGCCGGTCTATGGGGGACACGGGGCTGGGAGAAGACGTACTGCCGGTCTATGAGGGACACGGGTCTGGGAGAAGACGTACTGCCGGTCTATGAGGGACACGGGTCTGGGAGAAGACGTACTGCTGGTCTATGAGGGACACGGGTCTGGGAGAAGACGTACTGCTGGTCTATGAGGGACACGGGGCTGGGAGATGACGTACTGCCGGTCTATGAGGGACACAGGTCTGGGAGAAGACGTACTGCCGGTCTGATGTGTATCTATGTTTTCTTATCAGATGACAGAACTATGCGTCCCGTGGTTCCCCTCTCTTCCTCGTTGGTGTTGACAGCGTGGCAGAGATCCTCTCAGGAAACAAAAGGACTCTGAATTGAAGCTACTTGAGTCCATTGAGGACGTTGGAGAGTCTCTCTTTGTGTAACCTAAAACCAAACAGCAGCGACTTAATCACAGCTCCACTTCCACGTTCAAAGGCCCGTATTGTGGGACAGATAGGACGCCGGCCAATTAGGCCCGACCTCCCATCGAGGGGCATCAATGGACCACAAGGAGCCGTCTCTTAGCCTCCAGTAACTGAGGCTGGACTGAGAGCAGACAGCAGCTGGCAGAGAGAGGACGAGTCTGAGGACAGATGGACAGCACACAAATAAACAGTTGTTCAACATCAACACGGCGGAGGAGGACGCCACTAAATACTGTCATCAGTTAAGATGATGACGATGAAGGGCTGTCACCATGTCGCATCTTTACTACATGATGATCAGAAGAATTCACAATAACGATATTATCCCAGTATCTATAGAAAATCAGAATACATAACTTTGTTTATTGTGCATTTTGTCAGTTTTTTGGCAAATGAATTATTAAAATAAAATACGAGAGGTGGAGAGAGAGTCTGTAACCATGACTGTACAAAAGCGTGATTTAAGAGGCGCAGGATTATTTACATTAATTAATATTATCCTTTGTGTATTCTTATCATGATATCAATTAGGGCAATAGTCAATTGATTAAAATAGTTAATTGCAATTAATCTCAAATGAATCGCACATTTTTTATCTGCTCAAAATGTACCTTGGGTTAGGGTTAACGCTTTCTTTTGACGTTTTTCAGACTTATTTTGGAATTTTTTTGAATATCTTTTGGATATTTTTCAGACATTTTTTCTGACAGTTTTTCAGACTTTTTTAGGCATTTGTCGGACTTTTTTCTAAATTTCCGGTCTTTTTTTTTTTTTTTTTTTCGGACATTTGTCAGGCATTTTTGGAAATTTTTTTAATAACTTTTTTTTTACATTTTTGAAAAACTTTTGGACATTTATCAGACTTTTTATTTTTTTATTTATTTTTTAAATATTTTAATCGATTGCCAGCGCTAATTAATATTTCTGCTGCTGCAGGAATTGCATGCTGGGATGCAGGAAGCAGCATCGTGTGATTGGCCAGTGATATGTGTGCGTGATGCTTTTAATCCTCCAGCTGTTGTTCAAACACACACACACACACACACACACACACACACACACACACACTGTGTGTCACTGTCAGACACGTTCAGTATGAAGCTATTGTCACATCCTGGCATCTGATTGGCTGAGCCACAGTGCCAATCAAGCCTTAATGAATAATTAGGACCAATTACAAAAGATTACATCATCGACCGGATCGGCTTTCAGACTTGGACGCCGGCCAAGTCTTCATCACAAAGCTGTCATCTGTTCTCTTCCTCTTCCTCCTCTTCTTCCTCTTCTTCCTCTTCTTCCTCTTTACTCCGTTTATCATCTGCTCTTTGCTCATCTTCCTCCTCAGAACTCTTCTTCTTTCTGCAAGCTTTCTGTTTTCATCCTCCCTCCCTCCTCTTCATCCCTCACTCCATCCCTCCTCTCCTCCTCTTCATCCCTCCCTCCCTCCCTCCTTTTCATCCCTCCCTCCCTCCCTCCTCTCCTTCTCTTCATCCCCTCCCCCCTTGGCTTTTATTCATCCTCCATCACAGCTGCCCCTCCCCCTCTCACTCTCTCTTTCACGCCATCCGCCTCGCCGCCCCGCCCACCAGCCTCTCCACTTCCAGTTCAGCTCGCAGCGCTGTCTTTGTCTGGCCGGCTGAGTGTGAGTGTGTATGTGTGTGTGTGTGTGTGTGTGTGTGTGTGTTGTATTCTTCCTCCTCAGAGAGTAGAGGAGCTGACCTGCTCCTGCTGACCCCGCCCCCCCGACATCGGTCCGTTTTCATCACACTTAAAACGTATATTAATAAGAAGTGAAAGTCAATAGTTGGTTCCACGTCAACATCAGCGTCCGGCAGCAGAGCTACATCAACCAGACGCCAGTAAAACGTCCTCCTACAGAGAGACGTACAAAAGTAAAACTACATTATTTATATTCTATTGTCATATGAAATGTTTCTACTGAAATGTCCTTTGTTGAACAATAAAATTATGATTAATATGCACACTATTATAACTATTTACATATTTATTTATTACATCTTTTGAAATGTTTTGAGAGAGCTTTTTCAGAGAATTGTGGGACTTTTTGGACATTTTTCAGACTTTTTTTCAAACCTTTTCGGATATTTTCAGTTGTCAGACTTTTTTTGGACATTTTTTTTCGGACGTTTGTCAGATATGTGGGACATTTTTTTGACTTTTTTCAGATATTTTACAAATTTGTTGGACTTTTTTTCCAAACATTTTTGGTCCATTTTCGGATATCTTTCAGACTTTTTTCAGACCTTTTTTTTTTACTTTTTTCAGACATTTTCGTACCTTTTTTTCGAACATTTTTTGGACCTTTTTTGGATATCTTTCATATATTTATATTTTTCAGACATTTTTCATACTTTTTATTTTAATTTTTCATACTTTTTTCGGACATTTGTCAGACTTCTTTGGTCACTTTTTTTTAAACTTTTTTTCCAACAGACTGTGGTAAATTTTTACCTTGTCCTCCTTCTGATCCAATAGTGCAGGTGACGGAGGTGTGGGTGACGATGAAGAGTCAAATCAAACCAGCAATTTAATCAAATCCAGCTTGTATCAGACCCCACCTTCATCACTTTACAGACGCTCTAACGGACATCTCACTGTGTCTTTAAAAACGTTATCATTTCTGTTTCCACGGCAACAGTCCCTGACATATGGGAGACAGTGGTTTCATTTGTTGTCGACGGCCGACTGTGTGTTGAGCCCATTTCACACGGCGAACCCTGCAGCCCAGCGGCATTGTGGGAGTCTGCCTGGGGGGTTTAGCCTGAAGGATGAAGGCTGCATCGGCAGGGTCAAGCAAAGGGACTTGACTTGGTTTTGGTGAGTCTCTAGTTTTCTGTTAGAGTCAGTCTCTAGTTTGTACTCGAGTAAAAGTCTGCGTTCATCCATGATAACACACTCTCTCTCAGGGTGGTGTCGGGCCATCTGTCGGTGGTGTAATGAGGGTCGTGACCTCCTGTCACCCCCCCTCCTCCTCCATTACCAAGCTAACATTTTCACAACAACAGGGATCTGGACTCTAACTGACAGAAAAACAACCGGCCTCCAAATGAAGAATCAACACAGTTGTGGATTTTTCAGACATTTTTTTTTTTAACTTTTTTTGGACATTTTTCTGCATTTATGGGATATTTTTTGGACATTTTTTGGACATTTTTTGGACATTTTTCAAACATTTTTCAGACATTTATGGACATTTTTCAGTTATTTTTTGTTAACTCATTTTCACTAAATAATATAAACAAACATATAAAACTAAAGCTCATCAGGTGTTGAGGTCTGTACAGTTTTTACTCTTCTCAGTCAACAGCTCGACCAAACCTCAGCTGCTCTTTTTGTTTTGTTGAAACCAGCAGAGTGTCCTCCACACTGGACGGAGGGATTAGTGGCAGATTAAGGCCAGTCCAACAGGGGTGGTGGTTCTGGGGCCCGACCACCACCCAACACTCCCGTTGTCTCCTCATACAGGACCGAGGATCCACCAGGACTAACACTGATCCCTCTTCCTCCTCTTAGAGAGATTTTACCATTTCAGAATGGATTTGTCAAATATTTAATCTTATCAACATGGGAGTGGACAAATATGCTGCTTTATGTAAATGTATGTATATATTTATTATTATAAATCAATGAACAACACAAAACAATGACAGATATTGTCCAGAAACCCTCACAGGTACTGCATTTAACATTAAAAAGTTTTTTCTAGTTTCATATGATACCAGTATTTTCACTCCAGCTGTTAAACTGAACCGCTACAACCTAAAAATCATTAGTTGCGTTAACGCGTCAATCCACGCATTAGATCCTGATATTGTTTGTGTATGAGTTGACATGTTTGGCCGGAGCGCAGTGCTGAAGGAAAGGTCAGAGAGGTCACCAAACACATTAGGATCCATCCTCTGGGGACCACCGAGAGACCTCGCCAGACTCTGCCGCCGCCGCCGCTAGCAGCTAAGAATGATCTTCATCATCTAATAATTTAACATGGTATAATTAATTTCACCACTCATCTATAACCTCTAGTCATTTACACCTGCAATATAACACACACTGGTAACCATAGCAACGCAGTGTAATGTACATATACTGTACAGTATTGCAGTGTGTGTGTGTGTGTGTGTGTGTGTGTGTGTGTGTGTGTGTGTGTGTGATTACTGCGGAGAGGCTGCAGCCGGTCTCTCTGCTGTATTGCAGCACTGCAGCCTAACAGTCCTCACACACACTGCAGGTCACAGAGAGATGGAGAAAAC
>NC_051270.1:356798-524298 GCF_015220745.1 Sebastes umbrosus | reverse complement strand
AGCAGAGTGACGTGAATAAAAGGTCCTCCTAGGGCGGTGGAGCAATACTCTAAACTCAAACAGATATTCAAATATATTCTTTTATCCTCGCTGTGGCTTCTCTCAATACATCTGTATCTTTAACAGCAATACAAGTAGTTTAAAGCAGATCACACTAGTGTTGCAAGCAGCGACTGAAATTAACTTATTTAACTTCCTGTCACTGTGACAGAGAAGTACTTTTTTTCGTCGGCTACTCAGTAATTTTATCGGCCACTTTTGAAATCTCTGCGCTAAATGAAGGAATAACATTTTAGATCTGATGTCATTTAATGTTTGATATATTTTACATCAAAAACATTATATAGACGGTAAATTACAGTGTTTGAATTACACCGTGGAGGGAGGTTAGTGTCCACAGTACTGTACTGTTCTCTTTATTGTCATCTATAGGTGTCATTTGCATAAAAACATAATTTAAATAATTGGGATTATTTAAATATTTGCTTTGATTAAAAAAGTTAAACAGGTCATAATTCTCTCTCTAATATCTATTTTATATTGATGTGAAAACATCTCCTTCAAACAACTGGATTTATTCAAGTTTCTCACCAAAAACTACATTTTAAGAGATTATTTTTGAACACATCATGATAACGAAGTAAACTTTGAACGCCTCATAACAATAACTCAATGGCACCCCCGTTAACGTTGGTATCTCCAGTATTTATCCAGTCAGGACTGTGCTGCTAACGGCTGCTAACAGCTAACGTTACTAACTCTCCTCCTGCTGATTTCAACACAGGTTTGTTGTTCACAGTGTCGCTTTATCAGAAGAAACAGGATACGCCCCCTCAGGTTTAGTAGCACCATGCTGTTGAGCGCTTTTTTTCTCTTCACCGTGTCTCCGGTCCAAAACAAACTGAAACACGATACAGCGTGCGTATGCGTCATTGTGCAGCGTAACTGTGGGAAAGCATCAATAAGAGGAGTCGATGGTCAGGGAGGCATGAGATGAATTACGGTTCTCTGTTCCATTTCTAACGTTTTCCCTGTCTGCCAAAATGGCGGATGTCCTGATGATTTCACCCGCCACTGCCAACAATTTACCCACATTTGGCGGGTGACGGGTGACGGGTGACGGGTGACGGGTGACGGGTGACGGGTGACGGGTGACGGATGCTAATTTCAGACCCTGGCTGTACGGTATTCCGATACTAGAAAGGTATCGTGACACCCTGCCGTTAAAAACGGTACGATACCCCGTTTTATTAGTACCGATACTTTAAGAATGACGTGTTTTAATACAATCAGAAATACTTTATTGATCCCCAGGGGAAACTACAGTTGTACAGTTATAGAATAAAAATATATATAAGCATAGATAAGTTATAAGAAAAATAGAAATAAGAATAGAAATGAAATGTAAATATTATCAAAAATAAATGCAAATATAAAATGAACTATCAAAGAAATCACATAAACTTAAGTACAGGGTAGGGATGTGAAGTGGAGGAAATCTTCCCACCGGTTAATAAACTTGTGACAACACCGGTGTTACCGATTACACCGGACATTTTACTAGAAAAGATGACGGTTGATATGTGTAGCACGCTGACTCTGATCTTTACCATCGGGTAGCTTCCGCTGCGAGGCCTGCAGGTTTCCACTTGGTGCCGCTGCGCCGTGCACACCGGCTGCGACCACTCCGTCCTCCTCACGGTGATTACCTCATTAACATTATGGTTCCCTGATAGCGTTGGATTTAAATCTGAAATATTTCCAAATAGGCGCGTTTGCTTTTCGCTTCGACACCAAATCCTTCTCCATACCTCGGCCTGTCAACTCTCTCTCGTCCCGTGTGCCAAATACGACTCCTGCTGCTCTGAGCTGAGATGCATTCACGGTCAGTTTCAAGCGTCTGTCGTCCGACTAGAGATTGACAACCTGCCGCATGACAACGAAATGGGTTTTATTTCTGTAAAAAAAGCAAAGCGACGATGGGTACGTAATGTAATCGGTGTGTGCCCGACCACCGTGTGACACCGACTACCGCGACAAGCCTATCAGATTACTGCATACCATTTAATTTTTTTAATGAATACATTTTAATATTTTGAATTAATAAAAATATTTAAGTTCTGTCATATTATTATTCCATTACTTCCTGAGGTATCGGTATCGAGATATTTAGGCAGCGTATCGTATGAAAGTCAGAGTTTTTGTATCTCACAGCTGTATTTCTGTATTTCTTTGATTCTTTCCACGATGACGACACCACAACCTGACACTGACTCTCCGTCTCTCTTCTTCCTGCTGAATGTGGAAGCATCTGTGTTCCAGCGGTGGTATATTAGACTGAATGTGTCCTGTGAGGAGGAGCTGTGGATAATCTGGCAGACAGAGAGGCTTCAGCAGCTCCAGCTCCACTAGATGAGAATCGTGCCTCCTTCCAGTAATGAGTCATTGAAGCGGCGGGGACTCAGAGATAGTGCTGAGCTTTAGCCTCACAGAGAGGACGGGGGGGGGGGGGGGGGCGATGTAAAGAAAACATGAGAGCGATGGAGATGCAGAGATGGGGGGTAGCTCCTCACTCATTGTTTAATGGATCAGGCGAAACCCCCCCCCAGGCTGAGCAGAGGGGCCGTGGAGAGCGAGCGTACCTCCAACCCGCCACAGAAGAGAGCATTCCTCCGGTTGCCATGGTAACCGAGCCCTCAGCTGGGAAGGCGAGCGAGCGAGGAGGGAGGGGAGGGATGGAGGGAAGCCGAAGGGATGTACTGTATAGAAAAAGAGGGGTGGGGGGTAGAGAGAGAGAAAGGAGTGGGGGTGTTTTGACACCAGCCATAATTTGGATTATCCCCCCTCCTGTCTGCAGAGGAAAACCTCCCAGTAGTCTACCAGCAGTATCTCCTCCCCCCCCTCCTTCCTGTTACAGAGCGCCCTCACTGCAGCTACTCAGCTTCTGAATGTTGCTGGAGAAGATGCACCGCCAGGTAGGAGGAAAAACACCTCAGAAAGACAATCAGCTCGTTAATAATCAGCTCCTTCCTGGTGAAATACTTCCCTCATTCCTCCCAAAACGGCTCACTGAAATCCACCGAAACACACAGAAATATATAAAAGGATCATTCAAACCCTGCAGCTATGGTGGGCTGGGACGATACAGCCTGATTCAATACTATCACACTCATCATCAGACACTTCTAGGGACTTTTACTTTGTAAAATCTCTAAATGAATCCAGTAAAAATGTTTGATTTTCAGCATGTATATAGTCAGAGACGTCCTGAAGTCAAATATATCAATTATTTATTATCCAGCAACCCAGAAATCAAAGAATAAAGACATTTCCCTCACAGATTAGTGGGATCTTCTTTTTAATTTATAATGTTTTATACTTCTGGTGAATATAATCCATCAATTTTATTTCCATAGATATATTTAGTATCTACAGTTCCCTTTGTTAACACCTTATTTTGAAAAGTGGACGTAGTCCCACGTGTCTACTTCCTCTAACTTCTCCAAGGTGGTCTCTAGCTCTCCCGTCAGCTCCGTTCTCTTTATCCATCCATGGTCAGCTCCATCGGGGCCGTTTCAATGCAGAGAACACAAACGTCAGTATCTGGGTGCTCTACAGTCGTAGCGTCGGCCCATTTGACCACGGAGACGAGAGCGACGGCCGGCTCCACCGCCACGTTACCGCCATACCATAACGTTACCGCCATACCATAACGTCACCGCCATACCATAACGTCACCACCATACCATAACGTTACCGCCATACCATAATGTCACCGCCATACCATAACGTTACCGCCATACCATAACATTACCTCCATACCATAACGTTACCTCCATACCATAACGTTACCTCCATAACATAACGTTACCACCATACCATAACGTTACCTCCATACCATAACGTTACCGCCATACCATAACATTACCTCCATACCATAACGTTACCTCCATACCATAACGTTACCTCCATACCATAACGTTACCACCATACCATAACGTTACCTCCATACCATAACGTTACCTCCATAACATAACGTTACCACCATACCATAACGTTACCTCCATACCATAACGTTACCTCCATACCATAACGTTACCTCCATAACATAACGTTACCTCCATACCATAACGTTACCTCCATACCATAACGTTACCTCCATAACATAACGTTACCACCATACCATAACGTTACCTCCATACCATAACGTTACCTCCATAACATAACGTTACCTCCATACCATAACGTTACCTCCATACCATAACGTTACCTGCTAACTTTTCCGGACTTTTTTCAGCCTTTTTTTTGGAGATATTTCAGATATTTTCAGACTTTTATTCGGACATACAGTATATCAGCCTCTTTGTTTTACATATTTCGGACATACTTTGGCATTTTTTCGGCATTTTTTAAAAGAATTTTCAAACATATTTCAGCTTTTTTCAGCCTTTTTTTCGGAAATATTTCAGACATTTTTCAGATTTTAATTCAGACATATAACTGCCCTTTTTCTGACATATTTCAGCCTTTTTGTGACATTTTTTGGGCCATATTTCGGACATACTTTGGCGTTTTTTCTGACCTTTTTTAGAAGTTAGCATGCAGCTTCAGCTCTGCTCTGTCTAGCTCTGCTTTTCCTGTCAATGTGTGAAACCCAAAGTGTTTCCATCCTTTACTGGATGTGTAGTGTTTACCACGCTGGATTTAACATGGGAGGGTGCAGGTCGTATCCACGACGACCCTCCAACGCTTTAGACTCTCTGAGGTTTGTTTTGGTTGACGGATACGGAACGGATATGACGTGACGTTACTCAGACTACCACAATAAAAGCGGTAACTTCCTTCTACCTCCACAGAGACTCAGATGAAGCAAATAAATCGATTCTGGTATTAAAACATTTATTTCAAAATTGTAATAAAAAATATCCCAATACATACTGCAGGTGAATCGATGTCTTCTAGTAACTAGGGATGAGCGATATTAGACATGTTTCACTGAATTGTTCAGCCGTATACTGTTGCCTATATACGGTCGTATATCACACTGCCGTACCTGCAACATTTCACTCATTATTATGGACACACATCGAAGAGGAAGCTTGTTGAATCACGTTTGTTAATAAAATGTTCAAGCCAGTGAATTTTGTCTAGATATTAAAAAGTGAGCACAACAACAGAGACACTGAAGCTCTCTGTATGCAAATGAGGGGACATAAATATCTTCTGTTGTTGTTGTTTTTACATTTAATGCAGCATAATGAAGCCAAGCAGGTTCAATAAAACACGTTGAAGGCTCAGAAAAAAACATTCACTGGGAATCCTCATAAAACATCCATGCACGTAATGCACACTGCAGACACACACACACACACATATGTGTATATATATATCTATACATATATAGATATATATATATCTATATATGTATATATACAGTATATATCTACATATGTATATGTAGATATATACTGTATATATACATATGCATAGATAGAGTCATGGGAGTGTTACCACCTGCAACCTGCTGATAATGAAGCTGTATTTCAGCCACCTAAAGGCAGCCATCTGCCCACACTACCCCCACCACACACACACACACACACACACACACACTACCCCCACCACACACACACACACACACACACACACACACACACACACACACACACACACTACCCCCACCACACACACACACACACACACAAGCACACACACACACACACACACACACACACACACACACACACACACACACACACACACACACAGCAGTCCTCTATGGAGTCGAGGGACGACGCTCTTTAGGATGTTCCACGTCAATAACATGACACTTTCATTACAACACAACAGGGTCAAACACACACACACACACACACACATTACAGGTTATAGACAGATAAAAATGAATGATGTCATTGTCTTCCCGGCGTGGTTTCCCTCAGAGTCAGAGGAGGATACTCGGAGGATTTCGTGGCTATTGACCTGTTTGAGTTATCCATGTTTCTAAACGCTGTTATTTTATATTTTATTTTATGTTGCAGATCATCATCATCAACCAGCTCTGTCTCCTGAAAATGACGTTCCCACACAACTAAACTGTGTTGTGAATTACGTTTCAATGGAAAAATGAACCTTAAAGGGAGATTAGTCCAGTATTTAATCCTCTTATCAACATGGGAGTGGACAAATATGCTGCTTTATGTAAATGTATGTATATATTTATTATTATAAATCAATGAACAACACAGATCAATGACAGATATTGATCCAGAAACCCTCACAGGTACTGCATTTAGCATCAAACAATATGCTCCAATCATAACATGGCAAACTGCAGCCCAACAGGCAACAACAGCTGTCAGTGTGTCAGTGTGCTGACTTGACTATGACTTGCCCCAAACTGCATGTGATTATCATAAAGTGGGCATGTCTGTAAAGGGGAGACTCGTGGGTACCCATAGAACCCATTTACATTCACTGATCTGGAGGTCAGAGGTCAAGGGACCCCTTTGAACATGGACATGACAGTTTGTCTTTATTTTAGCAATCTTCACTACAAGCTAGCCTGACCTGGTTGGTACCGATGGATTCATCAGGTTTTCTAGTTTCATATGATACCAGTATCTTCACTCCAGCTTTAAAACTGAGCCTCTACAACCTCTGAAAGATCGGCTGGGACTACGTGGTAAACTCTCAGTGTTTGTTATCCTTATCAGCTTTAAATCCAGCAATGGACCAGAGCCAGAGACAAGAGGTGGAGGATGGTTGTCATATCTACACACTCCATGATGATGACCAGCAATCTATGATCCACAAAGTGTGAACAGGTGACGGGCAGATCTTTGGAGTGAAAACACGGCGAGAGGACCAGAGGAGTTAAAGATCGGCGGCTGCAGTCACCAAGTGGCCATTGTCGCAGGAGGAGAGATGAAACCATGACAACCGTCCCCACTGTTGGCCAACACTTAGAAAATGAGAGCTGTATGGAGCCTGGGAAGTATTCAACCCCCCCCCCACACACACATACACACATACACACACACACATACACACATACATGAAGACACACTGAATGATTGTTCAGAGTCAGCGCAGCCTCTCTCCGTTCAGCTGCGACCACCAGACTCACACCATGAAGGCATTGTTCCAGCTGTTAACAGAGACGTGACACAAGAGGTGAACCTCCAGCAGACGGTCAGAACATACAGCTGCAACCGCTCTGCAGCCGCTCTGCAGCCGCTCAGCAACCGCTCTGCAGCCGCTCTGCAGCCGTTCTGCAGCCGCTCTGCAACCGCTCTGCAACCGCTGTGCAGCCGCTCTGCAGCCGCTCTGCAACCGCTCTGCAACCGCTGTGCAGACGTTCTGCAGCCGCTCTGCAGCCGCTCAGCATCGCTTCACTTTAAAGACACAATGCTGTTTTCTTTAATTGCTTTAGTTATTATTAAACCTGAGAGCACCAGGGATGACGTATTTTTGTAGTCCAACAGGAAGTGATCATCTCCCTGGTTCCCTCCACTAACAGGAAGTGATCATCTCTCTGGTTCCCTCCACTAACAGGAAGTGATCATCTCTCTGGTTCCCTCCACTAACAGGAAGTGATCATTCAGCCAGCCTTAACAGAACATTTGGAAACCTCAACACAGCGATTTAACTTTTATTCAAACATTATATTGTGAGCAGAAACTGAAGCTTTCTATCAGCTGGCAGTCCTCTTGACTGTTGGGCTCCTTGATGAATAAAGTGTATAATAAGAAGCAGCTAATCTGGTTCATGTCTGACATCCGAAGAACAAGAAGCATTAGTCCGCTCCCCTCAGAGCTCCACTGTGTTTCACACACATGTAGTAACGGAGAGCGTGGGCCGCTCTACACTAGAGGAGGAGGTTTAATGATATACGGGCTTCCCTGTCTGCCAGCTCAGCTCCAGAGCTTTCGATTCATACCAGCAGCCTCCAACAAGCTGAGTATCGCTCTGCTTTCAGCTTTCACTGCAGGCCGCCTGACCACACCAACACACACCAACACAAAACACACAAACACCAACACACACAACAGGATTTCTTCTTTTCTACACAGATATGCACTTCACCAAAGCTCCACCAACGCTCGCAGATTCAGTCAGCGAGAGAATCAGAGGACGTTAACGGTTGCAGGTCGTTTCTCAGAGACGATGCTGCAGGCGGACGACATGAGCTCCAAACATGAGTCCGGCTACAGCGCTGTGCTTCATTCAGAGACGGATAGTCTGGATTTCCTGCTCAGTAACGTCTCCACCTCAGAAGAACAAAAAGGAAGAAACATGGACGTTCCAAAGTTTTAATCTGCTGTTGCACGTGTCACATTTACTCGCCGACAGCTTCATTTCTTCATTACCGATTGATGTGGTGCAAATTCTTCCCCAGAATCAATTGACCGTTGAGTCTGTAAGACGATGAAATTGCTGAATTTCACTATTTATCGGCCACCGATCGTTATTGTTATACTTAAAATAAAGCGAGAGACAGGAATAAATAGAAACAGGGCGTCCGACGCAAAAGCTCAGCTCAAAACGGCACGTCGCATCGCATCACTCGCTGCCAGTTACAGGGCTCCAGAGTGCGACTAATCACAACCATAAATAAAACATACCGTAAATCAAAATGAAGAAAAATAATGGCCATTTCATTTCATGATAAATGTCATTTATATTTATTTTAGACAGAGAAAGGTGAAGAAACGTGTGGTTATTTCTAAATAATAGTAATAATCCACAATTAAAACCCCGTACTTTAAGTCACTGCATGTTCTACAACACTGTCCTGTAAATATTTCAGAATAAAAGCCTTGTGTTAACAAATGAAGGAATTCTGTCCACAGAAAATAAAATGCTTGAGGGCTTTTATTTTGAAATGAAAGCAGGAAGTGTTGATTTAAAAATAAATCTTTACTTTACTTCATCTCCGTAAAACAACTACAGAAAACACATGACAAACGTCACTAACGTAACAACGGTCTCCTGGTTAAAAGTCCGGTGTTTGTTGGACCCGTCCACCTCCCAGATACGTTTACGTTGCAGTCAGTACAGGATACATGGCGTACAAAAGACACGCGGAAATCAAGAAAGGCGTATTTATTGCACATTAAAAGCCGTGCGCATCATCGTGGCATTTATACGCCTTTTTGTGCGACCTGGCCGGTGTTCTGCACTGCTAATGCTGCTTGGAGAAGCAACAGAAAAGAAGTGGACTGAGTGTGTTTACAGGACAGGAAGTCGTCCTACGAGCGAAGCAGAGTGGTGGATGTGTGGAGACGGACCTCCACTCCTCCTCTGATTCAGCTTCTATAATTAGAACAAATCAAATGATCTGTGTGAGAGCTGAATGCTCACTACTGCAGTTTTATTCCATCTGCTAAATGGAAGTATTGTGTAATTAATACAGCAGCAATATAGGCTGTTACAATCCAACCTAATTGGTTGGTTATGAATTATTCACCCGAGGAGGGAACGGAGCAGCTTCTACCTGCTGCTGCCGGAGGGAGACACCTTGATCCTGTCTGGCTGCGTGTCACCACAGATGGCGGCGAGGCGTCCGAGACCGAGACGAGAAAGTTAAAAAATGTCGGAGGGTCGTCGTGGATACGACCTGCACCCTCCCATGTTGAATCCAGCGTGGTAAACACTACACATCCAGTAAAGGATGGAAACACTTTGGGTTTCACACATTGACAGGAAAAGCAGAGCTAGACAGAGCAGAGCTAAAGCTGCATGCTAACTTCTAAAAAAAAGGCCAAAATATGTCAGAAAATAAGTCAGAACAAAGGCTGAGAAAAGTCAGAAAAAAAAGCTGAAATGTGTCTGAAATTGTTTTTTAAAAAAGGCTGGATTATGTCCGAAAAAAGGCCGAACAAATGCCAAAGTATGTCCGAAATATGGCCCAAAAAAGTCAGAAATATGTCAGAAAGAAGTCCGATATATGTCTGAATAAAAGTCTGAAAAATGACTGAAATATGTCTGAAAAAAGGCGAACAGGAAACGGCGGTAACGTGGCGGTTGAGACGGCCGTCGCTCTCGTCTCTGTGGTCAAATGGGCCGACGCTACAACTGTAGAGCACCCAGATACTGACATTTATGTTAAATAATCAATAATTCCTGCCAATGATCCTGATAGATTTGACTTCAGGACGTCTCTGACTACATACATGCTGAAAATCAAACATTCTTACTGGATTCATTTAGAGATTTTACAAAGTAAAAGTCTCTAGAAGTGATGATGATTCATCTTGTTCTCATGGTTTAGTGGTAAAACAGCAAACCGGAGCTAAAAGGAGAGCAAATATTGGACTACAGAAAAATAGCCTAAAGAACAGCTATGTACACAGCAGAGTAAATTAAAAAGCTACAAAGTGGTTTGACATGTTGGACACCATTTTAAGCCACCGAACGGACCGGACCAACCGGACCGGACTGACCGGACCGGACCGACCGTCCGACCGGCAGCAGAGCTCTGGATTCTCCATCAGAGCACTCTTGTATCTCATGTTCAGGTAAAATAAAATCATTAACAGTATCACCTTATTTCACTCGTCGAGCAGAGAGCTAATAAATATAATGAGGTCACTCCTCTGTCCTGATGTATCCGGTTTTAGGCCCCGTCTACACGTATACAGATATTATTAAAACTGATATTTTCCTCTACGTTTTGGCCTCTCGTCCACATGCAAACTGAGTTTTGGGTCACAAAAACAGATATTTTGATCTTCTCAGGTGCAGATTTTTATAAAAACTTGTGTTTCTTTGTATCTGTGTGGACGTGTTAAACGGAGCGTTTGGGAAACGATGGCGTCCTCTCCTCGTTTCGTGCCCGTTGTTGCTTTGGGTAAATGAGCATTGGACAGAAACAATAACAAAGATGACCGACTACCGGCTCTTTTACTCACTTGTGTTGACATGTAAATATTACGCCGTTACGGAGTCATTTTAGCGTTCGAGTGTGGACGGAGATATTTTGTAAAACGGAGATCGTGTGGACGGATATTTTTTTTTCAACGGAGGCTCTAGGATGCGTATTGGGCTACGGTAAATTCTAACGTTATCATGATGTGTTCAATGTAATCTTGTAGTTTTTGGTGGGAAACTTGAATAAATCCAGATGTTTGAAGGAGATGTTTTCACATCAATATAAAATAGATAATAGAGAGAGAATTATGACCCGTTTAACTTCCTAACAAAAACCAGGACACAAACGGTGATAAAGAAGTGGATGTTGAAGGGAAAATTGAGGGAAAAAATATCTGAGACTTAGTTGAGAATAAAGTCGTAACTTTACCAGAAAAAAATGTCGGGACGCCATTAGTCTCGAGCCTCGACGGTACATATAGTACTGTAGAAAAACGAGTACCGCCACGTCTTCAGAATCTTTGCATCGACTTGGTACCGAAGTATCGGTTCTCGTGACGTCCCTGAAGAGAACCTGGAGCGCTTTGTGTTCACGATGTACCGGTTATAGAGAACTGCAACGCGGACTTGAAGCGTTTCAGAGGTTCTGGAGTGTTCACATGATGCACAAAAAATGCTGACTAATCGCTCGGAGTCCGTTTGGAGGACTGAAAGAGTGAAAACACACTGAAACATCCCCAGAAGAACTGCACAGACTTTTTCCAAAATGACACTTTGGTTTGATTCATTTTTTACAAGCAGCGATTGATAAACATCAACTTGATGTTTCCCATCCCATAATACAGTGACATACAGTAGAGTATATACAGTACAGTGCAGGGCCTATCAGCATCACTGAACATCAGCCAGCCTGCCATCTTTACACCCACCAAGACAGAGAGAGACGCTCCAAAAATGATCTCAGCAGACTGCACCACCAAAACTAATATGCAGAAATGTGTGATGTTGCAGCTGCAGTGAGTGTGCGTGCGTGCGTGTGCGTGTGTGTGTGTGTGTGTGTGTGTGTGTGTGTGACCGGACAGTGCAGCAGCATCACTGCTCTTCTGCAGAGAGCAGCCTCAGCAGATGGACGCAGCTATAACGGAATTAGAGACAAGAAAAAACCTCACAAGGGCCCATTATCAGCGAGCCCTCTCTGCCTGACAACAAGGATTAAAGGCACACTACCACCGTCATCATCACCACCATCATCATCAGCACCACCATCATCACCACCATCATCATCATCACTGTCATCATCATGATGAGGAGAGCAGCAGCAGCTCTCTCTGCATCCACCACAAACATCCGCACTTATCGGGTTTATCCCGCATCGTGCACATCCCCATCATGCAGATGCAACCATGCAACCATCATCATCAGGAGGAGGCAGCATGATGTCAGCAGGTGATGGATGCTGACTGACTCTCACTGACCTGTCTGTCCTTTCCCCAGCGTCTTCTCCAGGCGGTACGGTCCCACATAGTTGGCGTAATGCCCGCTGTCCTTGGCCGACGTTGACATCTTGTTTTTCGTGGTGGTGAAGCGACTCCGCAGTGGAGATTAGAGCGTTAGATCTGCTGGAGCAGCGGAGTGGAGGAGAGAAAAGCGCACAATCCTGCAGCGCGGCGCGGCGCGGTGAGGAGTTCGCCTGGGTCGGTCTGTGTTCCCGTGTGTCTCTCTCTCTCTCTCTCTCTCTCTCTCTCTCTTGGCTCGCTGGTCTCCGCAATATTCGCGTCCCCGTGCGTGCGCGCGTGCGAGGGCTCCGTGTGTGTGTGCGCGTGCAGGCAGGTGCTCGGTGCGCCTCAGACTGCGGGGTTGAATCTGGGCGTCATGCTGCTGAGGAGCGGTGCGGTGCGGTGCGGTGCGCTGCAGCCCCGTCGGGTGTGATCTGGTGATGGGACTCTGCAGACTCTACTGACTCTGCTGCTGCTGATGATGCTGCTGATGATGCTGCTGCTGCGTCAGCAAGCTGTGCACGCTGTGCATGTGAGCGGACACTTCCCGTGGTCCCTTTCAAAATAAAGGCTGTTCACTGCTGCTGCAACGCCTGTGTGTGTGTGTGTGTGTGTGTGTGTGTGTGTGTGTTGACTGACATCAAGTGAAAGGTTCAAATAGAAGTGTTTCTTTTTTTGTTTTCTATTCCTCAATAAGTTTGATGTCACATGCATTGTTTCATTGTCCTTAGCATCAGTCATTCAGTCTCTAATAACACTTTAACACAAATTCATTTTAATGCCACTAATTTCTTTAAACAAATGAACGAAACTTGTAATTTTTTAGGCTGTAGCCGGTTCAGCATGTACGACGGAGTATCAGGGCCACATTGAGGGAAAAAACATCTGAGATTTACAGAATAAAGCTGTAATTTCATGAGAATAAAGTCATACTATTTCAAGAAAAAAAGTGTTGTAATATTACGAGAATTAAGTCATAACTTTACAATAAAAAAAATAATTTCTTCCTCCACAAAAGAGGCACTTTTGGTAAGCGTATTAAACAGTTAACAAATCTCTCTTTGAGGTACATTTGGAACATATAAAAAATGATAAATCGTGATTAAAGCTGCAGTAGGCAGTATATATATTTGGCATCATAGGGCAAAGATTCCATAATAACCTTTCAGCATATTGTAATTGAAGTGTTCTGAGAGATAACTAGACTTCTGCTCCTCATGGCTCTGTTTTCAGGCTTTAGGACATCTAGTCCGTGACGGGAGACTTTGACCAATCACAGGTCATTTCAGAGAGAGAGCGTTCCTATTGGCTGAGCTCCGGTCATGTGACTGGAACTTGGCGTTCCTTCACCAGATTTCACAATGGCGGCAGCGTCACTAACTTTCTCATTTTACAGCTAAACCGTGCAATACAAGATGATTCTGAGAACATCTGAGGAGAGAAATAGACATTAACGTAACAGAATATTGATTCATATTTGATCAGCGCTGTCTAGTTTGACCGTTTGGTCGGAGTTCAGAGTGATTGACAGCCGGCTCTCATAGACGGCAGCTGGACAGCAGACCTCAGATCAGCTCTGACTGCTTGTTTTCCTCCGGTCTGTGAAATCTTGCAGATGCTGTTAGGAGCACCGGAGGACACCGGAGGACACCAGAGGACATGATTCTTTTCAGGTTACCTGTTTCATGTTCTTCTGTCACGATATAGCAACCGTTTTATAAAAATAACTTTTTTTATCATATTTGCTCCGATCTCTCCTACTGAAGCTTTAAGGTACATTTTCAACAGATAAAAAATGTGCGATTAATTCACAATTAATCGCAATTAACTATTGACAATCATGCGATTAATCGACTGACAGACGTATTTTTTTATATCCTGTTTTTTACTGTTTACTTACCGACTATCTTTATTGTTTACATGCTTATTTATTAGATCTCTCTGACCTCTGTTCAACAATAAGTTCTCTATCTATCTATCTATCTATCTATCTATCTATCTCTAATTAGACTATTTCTTCAAATTGCATTTGTTCAGCCATCAGTCAAAACTTCAGTTGACTGTTACATAAGAAAAAAAAATGTGAGAAGCAATAAAAGGTAAAGTTTTAAACCTTCACCTGGTAAATCTCTTAAAATGATCAAAATAGCAGCTGATTAATTTTCTGTTGATGTCAGACTTTAACACTTTAAATTTAACAGCAGTTTAAAATATCAACCCTCCTTGATTTCTATAAAAGATGTTCAAATAAAATGTAAAACAAAACCATGTCGTATTGTCTCTGTTGTACAAAGCAGCAGCTGTGTGTTATTTCTAATCAGGGAAGGACTTTTAGGTGCTTTTGATTTGCAGTTTTTTCTGTTGTCTGAAAATTGCGGTTTTATTTTGAAGGTCAACTCGCTGAACTTCCGCTGCCGTTCTGTATTTAATCAGGGAGCACGCATGCGCACATGGGCGCGCGTCGCAGGGGTCGAGGTGATGGTGGGATGAGAGAGGCTCTTCAACTCTTCATTAATCTATTAATCTATTGATCTATTAATATATTGATCTATTAATCTATTCATCTATTAATCTATTAATATATTGATCTATTCATCTATTAATCTATTAATCTATTAATATATTGATCTATTAATCTATTCATCTATTAATATATTGATCTATTAATCTATTCATCTATTCATCTATTAATATATTGATCTATTCATCTATTAATCTATTAATCTATTAATATATTGATCTATTAATCTATTAATCTATTAATATATTGATCTATTAATCTATTCATCTATTAATCTATTAATATATTGATCTATTCATCTATTAATCTATTAATCTATTAATATATTGATCTATTAATCTATTCATCTATTAATCTATTAATATATTGATCTATTAATCTATTCATCTATTAATCTATTAATATATTGATCTATTCATCTATTAATCTATTAATCTATTAATATATTGATCTATTCATCTATTAATCTATTCATCTATTAATATATTGATCTATTGATCTATTAATCTATTCATCTATTAATATATTGATCTATTAATCTATTAATCTATTAATATATTGATCTATTAATCTATTCATCTATTAATCTATTGATCTATTGATCTATTGATCTATTAATCTATTCATCTATTAATATATTGATCTATTAATCTATTCATCTATTCATCTATTAATATATTGATCTATTAATCTATTCATCTATTAATCTATTAATCTATTGATCTATTAATCTATTGATCTATTAATCTATTAATCTATTGATCTATTAATATATTGATCTATTAATCTATTCATCTATTCATCTATTAATATATTGATCTATTAATCTATTCATCTATTCATCTATTAATATATTGATCTATTAATCTATTCATCTATTCATCTATTAATATATTGCTCTATTAATCTATTCATCTATTAATCTATTAATCTATTGATCTATTAATCTATTGATCTATTAATCTATTGATCTATTAATCTATTAATCTATTGATCTATTAATATATTGATCTATTAATCTATTCATCTATTCATCTATTAATATATTGATCTATTAATCTATTCATCTATTAATCTATTAATCTATTGATCTATTAATCTATTGATCTATTAATCTATTGATCTATTAATCTATTAATCTATTGATCTATTAATATATTGATCTATTAATCTATTCATCTATTCATCTATTAATATATTGATCTATTAATCTATTTATCTATTAATCTATTAATCTATTGATCTATTAATCTATTGATCTATTAATCTATTAATCTATTGATCTATTAATCTATTCATCTATTCATCTATTAATCTATTGATCTATTAATCTATTCATCTATTGATCTATTAATCTATTGATCTATTAATCTATTAATCTATTGATCTATTAATCTATTGATCTATTAATCTATTGATCTATTAATATATTGATCTATTAATCTATTGATCTATTAATCTATTAATCTATTAATATATTGATCTATTAATCTATTCATCTATTAATCTATTAATATATTGATCTATTAATCTATTGATCTATTAATCTATTGATCTATTAATCTATTGATCTATTGATCTATTGATCTATTAATCTATTACAGTTTTTCTCAATTGTTTATACACAAATACTGGTACTTGACACACAATGACCACAACATGTAACTCATGCACCAACCCCCTGAACCAATTCTGCTAAACTACAAGCACAATTCCTGCTTTACACTCAAATTGCAGTTCTAAAACACACTTTTTTCAAAACACTACACACAATTCTCTGCATTTGGCACAATTTTCATGAAGAAAATCTCGTTTTCAAAAGGAACACACTGTCATTCAAAATTCTAAAGTCAATTGCCCTACTATGCACACTGACTCATCACATGGGCAAACACCTGTCACACAGTGTTACAATTAGCAATCAGTTGATGCTTTTCATGGCTGGATTCGACATGCTAAGCGATATTTCCCCCACTGCTTGGCCAGGGAAAACATTGCTTGCGATGTGGATGAGGTGCTGTGGCCAGACCGAAACAGAAGAGAGGATGCAGCATAGTTTTTTTACTGTAACTGTATACAGTAAATTCTTCTGTTGTTTTGTATGTAGACCACTGTATGTGCAACTTTGTGTTGGTTGGGATGTACACTGTGTACATTGTTTTTGTGGGGAAAATAAAATATATTTGTTACCGTGTATTTGTGTGTTCTGAGTATAAAAACAATATTCTAAAATATTTTACAACACACTTATGTATGTACTGTCTGTAGTAAGTGTAACACTGAACAAAAAAAAGGCCTAAGTCATTATGATGAATGGAGAAGAAGTGTTTTACATTGAGCACATCAGTGTTCAACTGGTTCTTATAAATGTCTATTCATATGATGGTTTGTGTGTGTCATTTGAAAACAAAATACCATTTTCAGAAGAAATAACATTGTTTTGAATGTAAAGTTTCATTTTGCAGGAGAATTGAGGGGTTTTGCCCATTGTGTGTGTGTGTTTTTTGATTTGTGTGTAGAGTTCTGAGAGTATGAGGCATGCTTTCAGAAAATGTGTGTAAACAATCGAGAAAAACTGTAATCTATTAATCTATTAATCTATTAATCTATTAATAGAGTCCAGAATAAAACACACAGAGACACAGAAACCTCCAGGATGAGAACACGTCCAACTGTTCTCTGTGATTCATCTTTATTTCTGCTCATCTATTCATATATATATTATATATTGTATATATATATATTATCAGTCAATTATTAATTAAAGTAGTGGTGTGTGTGTGTGTGTGTGTGTGCGTGGTAGTGGTGTGTGTGTGGTAGTGGTGTGTGTGTGTGGTAGTGGTGTGTGTGTGGTAGTGGTGTGTGTGTGTGTGTGTGTGTGTGCGTGGGAGTGGTGTGTGTGTGGTAGTGGTGTGTGTGTGTGTGTGTGTGTGTGTGTGTGTGTGGTAGTGGTGTGTGTGTGTGTGTGTGTGTGTGTGTGTGTGTGTGTGGTAGTGGTGTGTGTGTGTGTGTGTGTGTGTGTGTGTGGTAGTGGTGTGTGTGTGGTAGTGGTGTGTGTGTGTGTGTGTGTGTGTGTGTGCGCGGTAGTGGGGGGGTAAACATGTTGCATGCTGGGACACTCTCACTTGATGAAACCAGCTCGGTTGGTGACAACGACCATCTATCTGTCTCATCACTCCTTCACAATAAAAGCTTTTTGACCTTTTGACCCGGCACGCTCACCGGCAGATGGCCCCCCCCACCCTGCTGTCACATCCACGTCCCTAACAAAGACAGGGGGGCCTCTATGTCCCCACGCCAGACCAGATCCAGATCGCCACGGGACGGCTTTCCCCTCAACTACTTCCTGTTAATTAATGTAACCCTTATAGCTTATATGATGTTCATATCTAACATGATATCGTGTTTAAAACATGAAATGTACGATACGTAATAAAAACCATATGTGTCTAATATTGCAAACCATAAAACTGATGGCATGTCTTGGTTAACAATTATTATATTATTTAGTTTTTTCTAACTGCTGTATTATCAACATTATTTCAATGAATTCAGATCATAACTAATATTATTATACTAATATTCATTGTTACCATTATTTATTTATGTACTACTATTTGCCTGTTATTCGGATTGTTCTTATTAGTCAGTTCATAATAGTAATATCAGTAGCAGTGTTATCAGTGTTACAGGTAGCATATAGACTGAAAGCATGATCGCTTAAACAGAGGAAGACATTTCATTCTACATTATATTATATTATATTATACTATATTATATTATATTATATTACATTATATTATATTATATTATATTATATTATATTACATTATATTATATTATACTCTATTATATTATATTATATTATATTACATTATATTATATTATATTATATTATACTATATTATATTATATTATATTATATTATATTATATTATATTATATTATATTATATTATACTATATTATATTATATTATATTATACTCTATTATATTATATTATATTATATTATATTACATTATATTACATTATATTATATTATATTATATTACATTATATTATATTATATTATATTATATTATATTATATTACATTATATTATATTACATTACATTACATTATATTATATTATATTATATTATATTATATTATATTACATTATATTATATTATACTCTATTATATTATATTACATTACATTATATTATATTATATTATATTATACTATATTATATTATATTATATTATATTATATTATATTATATTATATTATACTCTATTATATTATATTATATTATACAGGGACCTCTCTACAAGTATTAACCTCAAACAAGGAAAATAATCCAAAGCTATACTTGACAAAAGTGAGTTTTAACAATTCCTTCTGATAAATGAATTATATTCTATCAGGTCAGTAACTCAGTTCATGTCAGCCGACGGTGCACACTCGTCTGCTGAGCGTCTAGCAGCGATTAGAGCTCAACTATTCAGATTCTAAGTAACTGGAGACTAAACTTTATTTTTCTACTCCTCATAGAACATAAACTCTTTAATATAATAATGAAATGTAGACGTTATAGTGCTTTTTATCCAGAGAAACAGCAGCTCCCCCCGTTCACTAGTAGAGGGTTACAGGCCAGTCTGGCCAGGTCCAATATGGCGCCCGCGTTGACGTATCGCTGCAACGGGCTGAAGCGTCCAATGCGGCGTCTATGTTTATATTGGTGCCTTCAAATGAAACTGGTGAGCTCGTGTTTACAACACGGGAAGTCGTGTACACAATATGCGTGGCGTTCAAGTGGTTAAGTCGTGAAGAACACCGATGCTAAGCAACGGCAATATTAACGTTACTGTCGGCGTCTAGAAGCCACAGAGAATAACAAGTTAGCAAGTTAGCAAGCCAGCAAGTGGGTAACATGATGCAGGAAATGCAAAGACATAATGACAGAGGACAAAGATGAGGATGTTGGGAAAATCAACATGTTCCACAAATTACAAAGAAAAACAATATACGGCTAAAATTACAATATATTAACTTACTATGCACCGAAAAAAGAACTTCCATAACTTCCGCCCAACTCGTAAACACGGTAAACACCACCCCATTTGAAGGCGCCATATGTTTATGGTTTGAGCCTGCGCTCGCCGCACATCACAGCGTGCAGCGCCCAAAGTTAGGCTTTGCATCATGCGCCACTGAGCAACTCTCATAGGAGTGAACGGCCTCCAACGCTGGATCCAGTTCTCTGTGTACATCCATGATGGAGACAGACAGAAGAACATGTCAGCCTGCTGCGCCGCGCCACGAAGCTTCAAAAACCTTCGACTATTTATCGCCAAAAATGGTATTCGGGACAGCTGACAAGTATGATCCCCCCCCCCCCTTCTTACTGTATATATATATATGTTTATGTGAATGTGTGTGTGACGCACACTTCTGTATCAGCGGAAGAAGAGAGATATAAATATGGTGGGAACGGGCCACAGAGTGCACCCTTCACATTTCAAGACATTTCTGCAGAAAGAAGCTTAGCCTGCAGTCTATTTCTGCATTAGTCAGCTCTATTGTGGCGGTCCTGCCAGCGGAGGAGCAGGATAATGCAGACACACACTCACACACACACACACACACACACACACACAGTTCACTCATATATTTCCAGCTGTAGAAGCCAACGAGAGAAGATCTCTGGTGACAGCAGACTGATGGAGAGAATCACTGAGATGAAACGAGGACAGACGATTTTGAGGTTCAGCAGCAGATTTTAAAGAAATGTTAATGTTAAATGTTTATTCATCAGAAACATCACAGTGTCCTGACATCAATCAGAGAAATACTGTACACGGAGACCTGCTCCGTTGATTTGATTATATTTCTGTATATTTCATCAGCGGGACTCTTTCGGTCCTCCTGTGTTGCCGTCGGCGATGCGTGTGCAGAGGTGTTTCTAATTAACGCTCAGCGGCTCATTTACAACAAATTACATCTTGTTTGAAAAACTAATTTCATTTCAGTGCAGATTCATTTTAAACATAAGAAAGTGCCTTCAGAGTATCGTGGGAACAGCCGCGGTGCCGAGACGATACGAGCACAGATAGACATCTAAAAACATCTTCACCTTTACCGGTTCATTTATAGTCATTTAAGTCATTAGGGAGTCGCAAAGCATTCTGGGACACTGACAGAGACAAAGGGGCGATATATATTACCAAACGGAAGTTAGTTAATGATATAAATCCTTATGAAGGAGGACTTTATTACAGTCACTGATGTGTTTCGGCGTTAGTGAACATCTGTCTGCAGGTCAAAATATGTAAATCTTTGAAGGCCGATGTCCAGTTTACAAAGAAGTAGATGTGACATTAAGATCTACGAGCCAAATGCCAACTACACAACCATCCAGACAAAAATAATGTTATGCTAACAGAATGCTAACAAAACGTCAGCTAACTGCATAATTAATCTATCTAAATGAAACCCATAACGTTAGCCTACCTTTGTGTGTGAATGTATACAGGACATGGTCCTGATCTGGTGGTCCCACACCTTCACTGACCTGGCTGTGTGGCATGGAGCATTGTCCTGCTGGAAAAAACACTCCTCAGAGTTGGGGAACATTGTCAGAGCACCAAAGAAGCAAAGAAGAGCCAGGCTGAGGTTTGCAAAAGACCATAAGGATTGGACCATAGAGGACTGGAGTACGGTCGTCTTCTCTGATGAGTCCAGTTTTTCAGCTTTGCCCAACACCTGGTCGTCTAATGGTTAGACGGAGACCTGGAGAGGCCTACAAGCCTCAGTGTCTCGCACCTAGTGTGAAATTTGGTGGAGGATCGGTGATGATCTAGGGGTGCTCTAGCAAGGCTGGAATCGGGCAGATTTGTCTTTGTGAAGGACGCATGAATCAAGCCAAAGTACAAAGTTATCCTGGAAGAAAACTTGCTTCCTTCTGCTCTGACAATGTTCCCCAACTCTGAGGAGTGTTTTTTCCAGCAGGACAATGCTCCATGCCACACAGCCAGGTCAGTGAAGGAGTGGATGAAGGACCACCAGATCAGGACCCTGTCATGACCAGCCCAATCTCCAGACATGAATCCCATTGAAAACCTCTGGAATGTGATCAAGAGGAAGGTGGATGGTCACAAGCCCTCAAACAAAGCCCAGCTGAGGAGTGGCATAAAGTCCCCCAACAGCAATGTGAAAGACTGGTGGAGAGCATGCCAAGACGCATGAAAGCTGTGATTGTAAATCAAGGTTATTCCACCAAATATTGATTTCTGAACTCTTCCTAAGTTAAAACATTAGTATTGTGTTGTTTAAAGATGAATATGAACTTGTTTTCTTTGCATTATTTGAGATCTGAAAACACTGCATCTGTTTTGTTATTTTGACCAGTTGTCCTTTTTTTGCAAATAAATGCTATAAATGACAATATTTAGATTTGAAATTTGGGAGAAATGTTGTCAGTAGTTTATAGAATATAACAACATTTTTCATTTTACTCAAACACATACCAATAAATAGTAAAACCAGAGAAACTGATCATTTTGAAGTGGTCTCTTAATTTTTCCAGAGCTGGATATATACTACTACTACTACAGCAGTCTTTTGAATCGTATTCACTGTGCAGTGTTTTGTGCACTCTTAAGGGCCGTACACATGCTGCGTCTAAAAACACCAGATGTACCGCTTTTATTTTTCTTTCCAAGGTGCTCCGGAGGTTGCGCTCCTGTCGCGCCTGCTGTTACTAAGCAACCGAAACCTTCGTGCTGCGATGATGACGATGATGAAGTTGCGGTATTTTAGCAGGAAGCCTCACTAACTAAAATAGACACAAGCAAAACAAAGATAAATGTCCATTTCCAGCACTGTAAATCCCTCACAGCAGCTTTCTGTTGGGACGTTCTTGGACAGAGAGAGTGAAGCAGTCAAACAGTCGGTGGGACAGATGGTAAAGCTCTGCGTCGTCCTGCACTAACATGGTTAACTTCTCCTCCAGATATTTACAGAAGAAAGAAAAGATATCTGCCGGTCGTGATTGGTTGTACCTCGTCACATGACGTGCGGTGCAGCCGTAGCGCCCTGAAAAATAGGTGCTTGACATTGACAACAATGGATTTTATCGCCAGCATTGGACGCTTGGTGGGCCGCCACTAGACACCTGATTGGACGAACGCTTTCCCTCCGTGCGCTGCTGCTCCCTGCAGCTTTCAAACCGGAACCAACATAGCGGCTCGTTTAGAAACTTTCTTCTCTTAAGTCACGAAAATAGTTCACCAAAACGTGTTTCTGAAAACATTTAATGAGAGAAATAATCCATGTTGATGAGTCTGTCTTTATTTTAGATCAACAACGGTTAGTTTAAAAGATTCTCGGGAGGTTCCAGAGGTGGCGAGTCGCTTCGGACGCCCCTGATTTGCATAAAGTAGCCGAGACCTCAACTTTATGCAAATGAGGAACGGCCAACGTGACGCCCCGTCTCTCGAATCGAGCCTCCACGCTACCAGAATGCATTGCTGCACGGCTGCTTACATAGACGATGAATAGGAAGCGTGGACAGGACGGAGGCTGTGGACACGAACCATTAGCATTTATCCTCCAAAAACTGTTGGACACAACAGTTTTCCTACCTCACTGAAAAGTCCATTCTCAGTGTACGTACGCTCGCTGACTGACTGCCATCAGTGTGTGTGAATGATGACCATTTCATTTCTATCTATTCTGACTGCCAAAAGTACCTCATTGACCCCATGACATGACGCTACTATAAAATATGAGAAAACTGAGATAAGCAGTGCACACCCAAAAAAAGTAGACTACCACTCCCTTCAGGAAAAAGACAAATACACAACTTCCCCCTTTTCTGTACCTCTTCCCTCCCTCATTACTTCCATACAGTTATCAAATACCTGTTAATAATCATAACCTGTCTATCCTGTTGTGCTCCAGGTTTCTGTTGTCTGGTTCGTGTACATTCACTGGGTGTGAAATGAAGTGAAAACAAAGCCTGCTGTTCTAATCACTCCTTGCTATAGACTGCAGCTCAACAGAAGCTCTTCCACAGACAAATTGTTAGTAATTAAGTGTGTGTGTGTGTGTGTGTGGGGAGGGGGGGATGCAGTGAGATGCATTCAGTTCAGTGGTAATTATAAAACTGCTAATTTAGAGTGTTCCTCTGTAAACCCATTTAGATTACAGTGCTGTAATTAAATTGGCAAAAAGACTATAATTACTAACACAACTCACAATATGCAACCTCACATCCAATCTACACTTCCTATTTTATCTGTCAGAGCCGGTCCGGACTGCTTCTCACTAAACTCACATCCTGCAGGTTCCTATAGAGGTGAGGGGAGAAATCAATCCAGCAGAGTATCACGATGTTTATCACGACGTCATGATGACGTCACGGTGTTAGCTCCCAGCTTCTACTGTAAAATGAACAGTAAACTGCTGGCAACCCTGCTGCCAGCAGTTCACTGTTAATCTACATGACGATAGTTGACAGTGCAGCTGACGTCGGGTGAAGACGGGGTACACCCTGGACAGGATGCCAGACTATCACAGGGCTGACACGGAGGCCCTGTTCACACCTGGTATTAGAAAGCACGTCTTCAGTGGCCACTTGTGATCCAATCTCACTTCCCCGCTCCATATGTAAATAATCACGTAGTAAACACACGGCTAATACAGCAGCCGTTGTGATGTAATATTACATGAATGTCAATAGTAATATAGTGAATTCTCAATGCGTGCTCAATGCGTCTCAAGTGTGTTCACACCTGTACTTAAAGCTGTCCACTTGTGATCGGATCACTGAGGACGCAGGTTAGTAGCAGGTCTGAACAGGGCCATAGAGACAGACAACCATTCATGCTCACATTCACACCTATACGGGACAATTAGAGTCAACAATGAACCTAACCTGCACGTCTGGAGGAAACCAGAGAACCCGTAGAAAAACCCACGGCAACACGGGGAGATCCCATTGTTGGATTAGCCAGGAGATGGCGAGGGCCGGAGCCGCCCACTTTGAGCTTCACGACGGCTCTTCAGAAACGTATACGGGTGACCTCACGGAGACTACGTCCATATCTAATATGATACAAATGCTATGAGCAACATAACAACACTCACAATCTGGCAACTGACTGGCTGGTTTATATACCAGCAGGTGACTGGTGAATGAGGTAACAGGTGAGCAGGTAGCATGGACGAGTCAGGTGGGAGAGTCTGAGGGCATCTGGTCGATGGATGTATTAAGAGAACTGGATACAGCGTTGGAGGCGTGGCCTCCTCAGTGAAGCATGAAGCCTAAATGGATTCACTTCCGTCTGGAAAAGTACCCGGATCTTGGGCACGTGGAACATGCGCAGTAGCGTCCACTCGGTCACATGACTCGGTCACAGGGTCCCAACGTCACGCCGTCATCACTGCTTGGCTCTCCAGCCTCGGTCTGGGTCTCACTCACATGAAGGGAGGAAGGGAAATAACTCTGGATTCAGCTGTTAGTGCGTTTTACAACTTTAAAACGTAATGATTTAAATAAGGACTATTAGAGTGTTCGTACTGGGGAGTTGAGTCACCTCAAAATAAATGATCCTCTGAGTTACCGGCGTCTCTTTCCCAATGTAAGTCTATGGGAAAAAGTCTGTTTGGGCCCAACGCATCACGTGACGGACACAGAAGTTGCAGTACCGCCGTTTGGCCATTATGAAAGTTGGGCGCTCTTCCTGGGGGCTTGGCATCTGGTGGAGGGATGGAGAATGGTTGGAAAGTCTGGAGAGTTTCTAAGTAAAGCAAGGACCTGGGGCTGATGACAACATGGCTGACGAGAGGGACAACATGGATACACATTTACAAACCCATTAAGACCTCTGGATCTGTATTTAAGTGGTGACCCCCTCCGTATGATGTATAAAAATACTATACTATGTGTTTTTTTAACCCCAGTTAGCAGTTAACCACCATTTCTCCATAAAAAAACAAACTTAAAATGACATCTATTTGTTCTTCCTCTTTGAAAAATACAGGATTTATAAATATGTAAATGTTGACATAAGATGTGTCTTAGTTTACTGAAAAGTCTATTTTCACTGGAGGTTCCTTGTTTCCACTTCACACTTGTAGAAGTTGCACATTGGACCACAATCGTCTTCTTGACTGATTTCACACGCTCGCACATCCAGGTTTTAAACTGAGATTTGACCATTACAACCTTGATGAAGGGAGGAATTATCCTTTTTAGTTAGGTGTACCTAATAAAATAATTAAAAAAACACTTCTACACTGCATAAACATAAATGCCACCACTTTGGGCTTCACTCATGAGGAAATCCTGTGTTCTTATGTTGTAAAGAATAACAACAATTCTGTGTTTCATCTGACTAGAAGTGTTTTTTCCACACATGTGATAGAAGTGGTGTTTAACATACTGAAAGAGAACCACAAAAACACTCAGTTTGTGGTTGATTTATTCGTTAGAAGTCTAAATGTTCAGCTAGTTATATTCCTCAATATAAGGTAGTAACTGTAAACTGTATTGTTTTGGTTGTGGGTACTGAAACCCAGGTATCATATCAGTACTAGTGTGTGTTCAAACAGAACACAGGCCTAAATCAGGAGGGAGAGCAAAACAAACAGCAGTAAAGGCCCAAAGTGAGAGGGAAACTCTGATGTACAGTTCATTTCATTCATTCACAGACGCTGTCATCTAGTGGCTCCACTGCAGAACAGCATCCACGTCAAACACTGACTTCTGCTGCTGTGGAGCACACGGGACAAGTTTGCCTTCAGGGCTTTTTACCAGAAAGGGTTTACTTTAACCCAAACCACGATTTCTTTCCCCCAAACCTGACCAAGTATGTTGTTCTCTGAACCTAAGGAGATTCATGGCAGAAAGCCCTGAAGGCTAACCTCTCTCATGTGGCTGGGGAGCACGAGGGAAGTCTTCATTTGCTGCGGTGATTCAAAGAAAAAGTGAAAGCAGTTGTGCAGAGTTGTTAATCATCAGTATAAAGAACACAAATATGCACCTTTGGAGACCTTTGTATCTCCAGTTTTCTTCATTTCAGATGAAAGAATAGGAGGAGAAATGCATTTCAACAGGGCCTAGTCGATATAACTGAACCTGATTATTGATTAAAAAACAAACTAAATATGGACTGGCAGGGAACTGTCAGAAACAAGTAAAGACAACTTGTTTTATTTGAAACTGTCACATGCTGAGTTTTGTCTTAGCATGTGATAAGTTACATTTATTATCTTTTTGATATTTTAACCGTGAGTTGGTATCATGTGATCAATTTTGACAATATATTTATTTAATCATTTATAACTGTATTCCATTTCATTATGTTCATTCACTATTTGAAAACTACTCGTCTTGAGTTACTTTGAAGGTGATATATCGTGTTAAAGGTGGTATATTTTACTGTGTGACTTCTATGATGTGGAAGATGAGGAAATGAAGGCGTCTTGCCTTGAAAGTTGAAAATCTAAGCAGTTCTTCAGAAAGATGTGATAAGAATGAAGTATGCGGAAGCAGTAGCATTTCAAAGTGGAGTAGGTTTAGGAGGATTTGAAGATTTTCTCCATTGAGTTACATTGTAAAAAAAATGTGGAAAAAGCTTAAAGGGACTATTTGTAACTTTCAGAAATGCTTCTTAACAGCGACACCTGTGGCCGTGAAATCAACGAACGTCAGCGTCGGGCTCGCGCTTGCTCGCTCTAAATATACCTGAACGAGCATCACTCAAAACAGTGAGGCGACACACGTCAGCTAAAACCACAATATCACTCTATATTTCAGCTGCTTGGCAGTAATGTTAGCTGACCAGACGAAGGTCTCTCCATGAACATGATTTAGATCTGATCCTAGTGTTGGCTTTTCCTGCCTAAGTGCAGGCTGAGGCAGCGAGGCTCTGCAGCGTGTTTCCCTGCTCTCTCCGCCCGCAGCCGGAGAGAGCAGAGGAGACACCGGCACCCGGTCGGTAACGAGAAGACAACGTAAATCTCTGTAGAGCTCCGTCACTTCACAAGACACGGGAAACCTCTGTTGGTCTGGAGGAGCTGCAGCAGTTATTTCTGCACAAACGTCCACTGTACATTCACTAGATATTCTCAGAGCTAAACTAACTCTTCTGCAGTGTGGAGTGAGCGCGCGTTCACGTCTAGAGGTGGAGCGAGCTGAGCTGTCTGAGTGAAGGCGAGCAGGCAGAGGAGGAGGGTACAGCGGCTACACGCGAACGCGCATATGCGAGCGCGCATGTGTGACGACCCGCTACATTTATGCGCATACAAAGTTACAAATAGTCCCTTTAATATTTTAAAAAGTATAAATAGTTGAAACAAGTCAAGATATAGCACTAATGTCCTTAAAGAGCTGAATATTTTGATAGTTGAACGGTTTCTGTAGCTGAAAGTATACAGGACTAGTTAAAGGCCAAAAAACATACGGAAGAAATAGTTGAAGTTGAAGATTCGAAGAACAATACTGGGAATGCTGAATCAGCATTCCCAGTATTGTATTATATTATACTACATTATACTATATTATATTATATTATATTATATTATATTATATTATATTATATTATTCTATATTATATTATATTATATTATATTATATTATAATATATTATATTATATTATATTATATTATATTATATTATAGTATATTATATTATACTATATTATATTATATTATATTATATTATACTATATTATACTATATTATACTATATTATACTATATTATACTATATTATATTATATTATATTATTGGTCACCATGGAAATATGTTTATATATATCTGGTTATGTTCCAGATATTTATCGTGTTCAAGCTCTGATTTCTAAGTGATCTAGTTGGTTACAGGTGTTTTCACAGGTGCATTCTGGGTGCAAGTCATTGATAATTGAGTGTGGTATTTCAGTGGCAGTGTTCAGCAAACAACACACACAGGCTTTTAGTTTTGAATGATGTGTCTAATGTAGATAACCGTGTGTAGTTATTTGCAAACAGTGTGTTTTATAATTTCTGGACTCACTGGAGAGTAAAGCAGACAGTGTGCTTTAGCATACCTGGTCAATAGACAGGCTATTTAGTGGTTTCTATTATGGTGTCACTAGTAGTGGATATGTTTTGTGTGTCTTAGCAGTTGCAAAGAACTGTAATACCAGCGGTGAATGAAGTATTCAGATCTTAAACTTCAATTAAATGGGAAATACAACAATAAAAATTGTTCCATTACCAGTAACAGTCCTGTATCAAAACCTCAAAACCTGACTTACATAAAAGTACAAAAGTATTATCAGTAAAATGTACTGAACGTTTCTAAAGTGAAAGTAGATAATTATATTTTATGATATTATCTAACTTCCTTGTTACTTTATTAACATAATTTGGCTGTAGATTAAACACAGTCGGCAGATTGTAATCAAGATGTTCATACACTAGTAAAAGGAGCGTAAAGTAATAAAAGAACAAAGACCTGGGTGAAGGTGACAATGAATAGTTGAGGAATTTGGGCTTAGGTATATACTGTATACTGTATGCACAGTGTGTGTCTACCTAGTGGTGTGTGTGGTGCCGATGTGCAAATCTTAACCTCTCTTCTGCAAACAAACTTTCATCCTGATTCAGGGGCATCCTTTGAATGATGCGGCTCAGGAAACTGTTCATGGAGTTGAAAATGTCCTTTAACTGAAACACACAGACAACTGTTAAAGTTGAATTCCCTTCACTAGGCTATATATAATATAATATAATATAATATAATATAGTATAATATAATATAATATAATATAGTATAATATAATATAATATAATATAATGTAGTATAATATAATATAAAATAATATAGTATAATATAATATAATATAGTATAATATAATATAATATAATGTAGTATAATATAATATAAAATAATATAGTATAATATAATATAATATAGTATAACACAATATAATATAGTATAATATAATGTAATATAATATAATATAATATAATATTGCATAATATAATATAGTATAATATAATATAATATAATATAATATAATATAATATAATATAATATAATATAATATAATATAGTATAATATAATGTAGTATAATATAATGTAATATAATGTAACATAATATAATATAACACAATATAATATAATATAATATGATATATATATATAATATATGTCTAAAATGGATAAAATAATATTTGTACATTGGACATATTTGTAGAAACAGCGTGTTATCTTCGAGCCTCTGGGTAGACTCCTTCCATGGTTGTGGTTGACTGTCAACTTCGGTGGTGCGGTACTGACTGGGGAACGTCATAGCCCTTTAGCTTAGCAACATTGATACCACTTGGAAAAAGGAACCGCGTTAGCCTAGCTCGCTAATGTTAGCGGTGTTTCCCACTAGACTGCACTGTTTGTTCATGTTCCATCAACACCTGCTGAGAATGAAACGACACCACACAACCAGTGACCTAAGTCCAGTAGGGACACACTTCATCAACAACACCAACAACTCTCAATGTGATGGAGAAAGGTGGTAATACTGTATGTAGCAGGCCTCTTCTGTTGTGCCATGGCCGGTCTTGAGAAAGCTTTACTGCAAAATGCAGAATTTCACAAGCAATTGTTCCTCAACATGATTTCAAATACTTTTCCAAATCATTTCCACGCTATTGTCAAAAACTTCTGTGTAAGTTGCACATTGTTATTTGTATGATACTTGAGGAAATCACCATTGCATACTGTGTTTTTGATAAGAATTATGGTTTAACAGCTTCATTGATTGAGACAATTTTACTGTAAAATGCTAAAGTTTTCTTTTGCATTCAGCCCGATTCTACATTAGTCTGAGGTGACCAACTGGGGGCTAAAATCAGCCTCAATCTGTACAATGTCTGCCTGGCTTTAGTTGTCTGACCAGTGCTGTTCGTGTCTGCAGGGGCGCACCTGCTGGCAAAGCCCAAGGATAAGGGGGGCATTACATCAAGAAGGGGCTGCAAGGTGAAGGTAAAGATGTTTTATGAGTCTTCAACATGTTGTCATCTATCAGGGGGCGTGGCATCACCACAGTATAAATGCTGGCGAGGTCATCACCTGCCACCAGATCTAAAGAAGCAACTCAGGGGAACAGAGAGATGCTTTGGCTTCCTGAAGGCTGATGTCAGGTAAGTTCAAGCTTCACATACTAACATCAGTTTGCTCTTTTGCACAAATGTGTCATTGTTCTAGATAGACCACGAAACGGATGTTGCTGTGAAGTTTTGAATAAAAAAACATCTTACGGTTAGATATCTTTATGAAAGAGTAATGAAGAATGAAGAATGCCGTTTTTCTTCATTTATATGACTGATTGATTTGAATGGATTTAGAGGTACAATGTTTTTATTTCATTGGTGCTTTATACAAAATAGATATTTGATTTTGCCTTTAGGTTCATGAAGAGGAGCACAGAGGAACATCCGATCTCATAAATGATGGACACAGAACAAGAGACCTCAGGTACACAGCCAAAGTCAAAATGTATTTTAAATGTGAGTGTCTAAAGCGACGGTAGTATTTCTTTAAAGTACATTCTAAAACACTGAGCTCAATAAGTCCAAGCAGCACTATGACAAAAATCGTTTTATAGTTGGAGCAGTACCTCCAAACTGTGCAAACTCTACTGTTTATCTTCTCACGTTTGCCCTTATTCTAAAAGCCAATTCATAATACACTGATCTTCCATATTTCAACACATAAAGTGATAATGGTGATTGGTGGAACTGACAAGCTTAGGAGACAACGTGAATAAAACTCAAAATTCCATCTCACTCAAAACAATAAATGGAGTAATTAGAAAATAGTAATTAGAAAAATTGGGGAATATTAAAATATTGAGTAAAAATGTCCTAATTAGTATGGAATGTATTTTTCAACTCTAACTGTATTTGTCCTTTAGTATGATTATTCACAACTTGTTCAGGACTGAGCTGTGAAGTGGGGGTGTCACAGTGAGGACATTTTCCCACCGGTTAATAAACTTGTATAATAAACTTGTGACATCACCGGTGTTACCGATTACACCGGACATTTTACAAGAAAAGGTGACGGTCAAATTGTGCAGAGCGCTGACTCTGGTCTTTACCGTCGGGTGGATGTGTGCCTGGCATCTCTGGTCGAGCTTTTGCTGCAGGACCAACACTCACTATGGTGATGTAAACGTAGGAAATCTAAAAATATTGCGATTACTATTTATTGTTTTTTAAATTAATTAATTTGATAAATAAACAAATAAATAGGTAAATAAATAAAAACAGAAATACATGTAAACAGAAAAGAATAAACTGGGAATTAATTAAATATGGAAATAAATTAATACAAAAATATGTAATTTGTCAAGTAAAAGAATTTGAATTGTTTTATTTCTGTGCATATTTATAAATTTTCAAACTAACCTGCATATCTATTTGATAATTGAGGCTTTTATTTCTACATTTCTTTCTTTCTTATTTAATTTATTCATTTATTTATTGTAATGGCAGCTTCAGTCCTCCATACAGAAGTCACAACAACAGAGTAGATTTCACAAATGGCTGAAACTTGTTAACCAGGGGGTGCACAGCCATGCTAGCAGCTCTGTGAGGCTGTACTTATGCACAGCAGTACTTTGAGCAAAATGCAAACATCAGCACTCTAAAATATTCACAATGACGGCGCTAACATGCTGATGTGAAGCAGGTATTACTTGTATTACAACAGTCCGGTACAGCGCCTGCATAACTGCTGACACCGTACCGAAACGCCTGTCCATCTCCCGCTCCATTTTACCCTCACTCGTGAACAAGACCCCGAGATACTTAAAACTCCCTCGCTTGGGGTAGTGACTCATTCCCAACCCGGAGGGAGCAGTCCACCGTTTTCCGGCAGAGAACTATGGCCTCAGACTTGGAGGTTCTGACTCTCATCCCAACCGCTTCACAGTCGGCCGCAAACCACCTCAGTGCTGCTGAAGGTCACGGTGTGATGAAGCCAACAGAACCACATCATCTGCAAAGAGCAGAGACGCAATTCTGACGTCCCCAAACCGGACACTCTCCTCCCCCCGGCTGCACCTTGAGATCCTGTCCCTGAAAATCACAAACAGGATCGGTGACAAGGGACAACCCTGGCAGAAGCCAACGGCCACTGGAAACGTATTTGACTTTGTGTCGAGTATATGGACGCAGCTCTCACTTTGGTTATACAAGGACCAGATGGCTCGTAGCAACGACCCCGGTACCCCATATTTCCCCAGTTCTCCCCACAGGACTTCCCGGGGGACACAACCTTTTTTAGTAAGAGGTCCCCATGACCCCTCCAAGAGCCCCGTAAGGGTAAAGAGCTGGTCCACTGTTCCTCGGCCAAGACGGAATCCGCATTTCTCCAACTGAATCAGAGGTTCGACAAACGGTCGGACCCTCCTTTCCAGCACCCTAGAATAAACTTTCCCAGGGAAGCTGAGCAGTATGATACCCCGATAGTTGGAGCACACCCTCTGGTCCCCCTTCTTAAAATGGGAACCACCAACCCGGTCTGCCATTCCACAGGCACTGTCGCTGACCTCCACGCAACACTGAAGAGGCGTGTCAGCCAAGACAGTCCAACGATGTCCAGAGCCTTCAGCATCTCAGGGTGAATCTCATCCACCCCAAGCCCCTTGCCGCCGAGGAGCTTTCTAACTACCTCAGCGACCTCAGCCAAGGATATGGACAAGCCTTCCCCCGAGTTTTCAAACTCTGTCTCCTCTACGGAGGACGTGTTGGTCGGGTTCAGGAGTTCCTCAAAGTGCTGAACACAGCCCTAGTCAAGCCCTGCTTTTCCTTTCTGAGTCATCTAACGGTTTGTCAGAACTTCTTTGAGGCCAACTGAAAGTCCTTCTCCATGGTCTCCCCAAATTCCTCCCACACCCGGGTTTTTGTTCCTGTCAACAAAACACACCGCAGAGCAATTAAGGCCATAATGCTTGACAGGGAAAGATGTATAATTTCACTAAATAATCATTTCCTCCCTTCATCTTTCTTTGCATCTTTTCCTAGTATCTCTACTGGGGGGGAGACATTATTGAGATATCCAAATGCAATTTAATTTGTGCTTTTTACAGAAATGAAAAATTGCATTTAAAAAACTTGTGATTGTAGAAACAGTCTACCCGTTACATACACAAATCTCACTGTGGACAGTTTTCAACGGAACTGCATTCTACTAAAGGAATTGTCCCAACAGTCTCAATTTATTTCTTCAAATGATTGATTGTAAATTAAAAAAAGAAAGTTTACACATTCATTAAAAACCACTTGGATAGCCCAAGGCGATTTTATCCTTGTGTTGCTAGCCAACTAAAATCAACAAAATCTGTTTAATATAACTGTATAAAATGCATGAGATTTTTTGAAAATTTAACTTAAATACCAAAAACATTTAGCATAACCAGACACACTAAAGAGGGATCTGTTGTCTTTTACTGAAGTTTTTTCTTCTTTTCCTTTAGGCCTTTTGAAATTTCTCTCCAAAGTCGGACTGGAGAAATTTTATCCCAACAAGCTGACTCTTCGGTCCCTCTTGGAGATCAACAAAAACAGCATTTCTGATGAAACTGTTCAATCAGTGGAGGAAATACCATGGTGTTTTCTAAGAAAACTATTTAAAATCAATCCTGAATGCAGGAACTGTACACAATTATCAAACAATGATGATGACGACAACGACGAGGACAACGACAACGACGAGGAGGAGGATAACAAGGTTAACTCTCTCGACCTCGTAGTAGCACTCTTCCTTTGTGCTGACAGCTTCTTGCAACAGGAAATTGCGCTCAAAATGTCAATGTGCCAGTTTTCTGTCCCACTGGTGTTGCCGCATGGCAATGGCAGTCAGAGTAGCCTGATGCTGTGGGCTCTGAGGGACATCGTCAAAGAGTGGTGTCCAAATGCTTTGTCTGAATCAAGAGGGTTTGTTGAAGACAACATTATCCAAGCAAAAGTACCACTCTATTCCTTTGTGAGGCTGAAAAACTGTAGTCTATCCAAGTCTCAGTGTTTGAATCATGTTCTCAGCTGTGGCCAGCAGAATAACAACATGTTCATACACAGAGATATGGAAGGGGGAGCACTTAAAAGAAACATTGCAAATGGTTTGGTAGAGGTTTGTTGGTTCCTTCCCAGTGGCAAAGGAGATGACATATTTCCTGAGCCATTTGCCTTAGCCAATCTGAGAGGAGACATTTGTGAATCAAACGCACAATTCAATTTTCTTTTTCAAGTGTCAACTGCTACCTTTGTATTCCTGGACAAAGTTGAAGAAAGAGAGCACAAAATTCTGACTTCTCTTCAAGACGTGAAATCCAAACTGTTCCTTGTTGTCAATCACAACAAGGTGACAACTAAAGAGGATAAAATGTCTGTCGAGACAAAACTGAAAGAATTAGATTTACCAAAGACCAGTGTGAAAACCAAAAAATCTAAGGAAAATGTTGCAGAGTTTTCAAAGAAACTTTGTGCAACCATCACGACATCCCTGAAAGATGTAAAAACCACAACAAGCATTGTAAAAATGCTTGACGTGGCTGTTGAACGTGGTCTGTCTGTGGACGAAAGAAAAGCTGAAGAACAAAAGAAGGCAGCTGAGGAGATCATGGACGGCATTGGGGCGCAGACTATACCACAGTACAAGAAAGAACAACTTCCTTTGCAAGGAGAGAACTGGAAAAGGTTAGCACAGTTAGAGAAGGAGGAATGTAGGATGACACAAGCTGGTGTTTCAGGCCTTGAAGAATATAAATCTAAGCTACAGGAAGAAAAAATTAAAATTTGGAAGGAGCAAAGCAAACAAGAAATGTCCAAAGGAATGAAGCTTTTCATTCAAACCTTATCCACAAGTGACAAAGAGAAAAGAGATTTTTTCCTTAAGTGGATGAAATTCCAGTTTAATACACATTCTCGGGACAAACTGACTACGCTGCGTAACGACTTCAAAGAGCAGTGCAAGGAGAAAAATACTAAACTTATTACAGAGTTAGGTCAAGCTTTGATGGAGAGCTCTTTAGGATTAGAGCATTACATGAGAGAGATGGGACTGATCTATGAGGTTTCCTTGCAGTCACCAGGCCTTACTGAAATATCTCGTCTCCCTGGTGTGGCAGCTGAAATGCTGCTGGATGGATATCCTTTAGAGCTCTTGGATGGAGATGCTTCCAACATCCCAGAGAGATGGGTGAAAGATGTGCTAATGGAGCTTCACAGGAAGGTTGGAGAGAAGAGCAGACTGTTGGTACTGACGGTGTTGGGTGTTCAAAGTACCGGGAAGTCAACACTCCTCAACACCATGTTTGGTGTACAGTTTCCTGTCAGCAGTGGCAGATGCACAAGAGGAGTATTCATGCTCGTCCTCAAAGTTGGAGAGGATATACAAAGTAAACTCAATTTTGACTTTATACTTCTCATTGACACAGAGGGTCTAAAATCTCCTGATCTGGCACAACTAGAGGACAGTTTTGAGCATGACAACCAGCTGGCAACCTTTGTCATTGGCTTAAGTGACATTACCATCATCAACATTGCAATGGAGAACTCAACAGAAATGAAAGATGTCCTGCAAATCGCAGCTCATGCATTTTTGAGAATGACGATAATTGGAAAAAAGCCAGTTTGTCATTTTGTGCACCAGAATGTTGCTGGAGTCTCAGCTCATACCAAGAATAGGAAAGAAAGACAACATCTCTTGGACCAACTCAATGATATGACTAAAATTGCTGCCCAAATGGAAAAGCAGTCAACCATCAAGGCATTCACAGATGTGTTGGACTATGACATAGAAAAAAACAACTGGAACATCCCAGGACTCTGGCACGGGACCCCACCAATGGCACCAGTGAACACAGGTTACAGCAAAGCTGTAGCAGATTTAAAGCAAGGTCTTCTGGAGACAGTGAAAAGAGACGGAAGCAATCATGTTTCACAGATCCCAGACTTTCTGGAACGGATGAAAAGTCTCTGGAAAGCAGTCAAATACGAGAACTTCATCTTCAGTTACAGAAACACTCTTGTGGCTCATGCGTACAACAACCTTTGCAAAGAGTTCAGTCAATGGGAATGGGAGTTCAGAAAAGAGATTCTCTCCTGGCAGGCAGAAGCAGAGACAGAAATCTTAAATGCTGACAATGAATCTCAGGTGGATACTTGGAGGAGACTGGTTGAATCAAAAAAACATGAAGTGTCCAACAGAATAACACTTGAACAAACTAAAATGAAAGATAAACTCAGCAACTACTACAAAGAAAAGAAAGACAAACATGTGAAGCTGATAGAGAAACACAAAATGGAATTTTTCAACAGTATCAACAGCCTTGGAAAAGAAATCAATCATTCTGTGTGTAATAAGTTGGACTGCACCCTTGAACTAAAAATTAGTTCAAAAAAGGCTCAGGACATACAGGGGAAATGCACAGCCGTGATTGAAGAGCAGGTCATGAAACTTCTGAGTGACTTCAAAGAAAACTCCACACTGTCTGATGCACAGCTGAAACATGAGTTTGACAAGATGTGGGCTAAAGCCACTGAAGATGTGCCTGGTCTGACAGAAGACGACATACCTGCAAGCATTCTTAACCAACTGAGAAAACATTTCTCAAATTCAAATTCAAATCAGGAATTGCTAAATATTGACATACCAAAGGAAATTGGGGAAAAAAAAAAAATATTTAAGACCAGCAGTGACCATGTCAACTCCCCTGTAGATAAGGATTTACAGAGCTACGCCAACCGCGTCATTGAGACTTCCACAAAGTTTGTTCTTGATAAAACAAAGACAAATAAGGATTACCATGAATCTTTCACAAGGGATCTTCTGGAGAAAATAGATGAATCCCTTAAAAACTGCAAGCACTGTGAAACAAATACACAGTTTGAGATTGACCTGAAACTTCACATTTGTGGCATTGCCTCGAGGGAATTCCTAAAAATGCACCAAAAATTCATCAAAGCAATGGATCCTCGAATTCAGCTGGAGAAGTTCAAGGATGGGTACTCGTCAGATTTTATTGGTTTATACAAACGGAAAGCCCTTGAACTAAAAATGCGTTCAGAAAAGGCTCAGGAAATACAGGGGAAATTCAGCGGCGTGATTGAAGAGAAGGTCAGGAAACTTCTGAGTGGCTGCAAAGAAAACTCTGATGCACAGCTGAAAGATGAGTTTGAAGAGATGTGGGCTGAAGCCACTAAAGATGTGCCTGGTGTGATAGAACAAAAGGATCCTAAAATCAAGGATCAGTACTCGTCAGACTTTATTGCTTTATACAGACAGATAGATGATGATTGCAAACGCAAAGCAACTCATTTTGTCAGACTCTGTATCAAACCTGCAGCTGAAGAGTACATCAGTAAATATCTGGGAATAGAGATTTTGGATGAGATTATGAACAGCCATCCAGAGTACAGTTCCCGCTCCTTTTTCCAGTACAACATTCAGAAAGAGTTGCTGGAAAAGGCCGACTTTGAGAGTTTTGTCAAGTACATTCAGAATTATGAAATATATGTGAAGGATTGGATATTTCAGCATATCCGGCAAAACATGTCAGAAGACAAAACTTTGTGCAAACTGAAAAATAAGAAACTGCAAATCATCACTGACAAAATAACAGAAGCTATAAAAAAGGCCACAAAAGGAAAGGATGGCAATCAGCTGCCAGATAAGACGGAAAGCATCACAGAGCTCATCAACAACATGCGCAAATGTTTGATCAAAGACATCTCAATTTCAGAGTCGTCTGAAAAAAGCACCTTGTTTCGTATCCAGTGCACATGCCATCCGTTTATAAACAGCCTCAATAAATCATTGAGTGAACTGAAGAAACAGCTGCAGGAGGAATTCTCAAACTCTGAAGACATCACTGAGACTCTGAGCAAACTTCCAATCAAACCACAAGAGGAGCTTTTCAAGCGGGTGTTTGGCTGTGGACAACAATGTCCATTTTGTAAAGTTCCTTGTGAGGCTGAAGGCAAAGACCACAAGCAACATCATGCAGCTATTCATCGGCCAAAAGGTCTTGGTGAATACAGGTATGACGCCACCAAGAAGCTGATTGAAACACTGTGTACAACGGATGTGCAAAGTGAACGTAGATTCAGCAACTCAGACACTAAAGGGAAGTGGCATCCTTACAAGGACTACACCAAATATTACCCAGACTGGCTCATTCCTCCTGACCCCACCATACAGGCATCTGACTACTGGAAGTATATCCTGGTTCAGTACAACGACAAATTTGCTCAAGAATTTAATGCCAAGCCAGCTGATGTTCCAAAGGCCTGGAGGAACATCACAAAGAAACAAGCTCTGAAAGGATTGAAAGATGCCTTCAACATAGAGTGAACAATGGACAGTCCCGACAAATGTCTCTGAAACAAAACAACGTCTAAACATGGAAGAGCTTTTCTTATACAAATGTACAGGGACGACCAAAAGGAAATGGGGACTGAACACGTTAAGGCATTCAGCAAAAACAATCAATCAAATGAAACACAGATCAATACTGTTTAAAAGTGATCAACTTGGCTGCACCACTCTCTTTGAAAAGTAAAGTCTTCAGCCTAATTTTCATGTAAAACAAGTCAGATATTTTAGAATCCATGACAGACTACAATGTTTTATTGTATTATATTATATGTATGTTGTTTTGTTAATTTAACCGACTTTGTGGTTCAAACTCAAACAACCAGCTGACAGTGAATGCTGTGGCGTCCTTTGGTCTGATGAACATGGTGAATGACAAACGATGAGTTGAACAAAGTGCAGAGGAGTTGAAAAGCTGGAAACAGTCAGGTTAGACTTCAATATTTTATATACTTCTACTTTTCTTTATGTTTTGAAGATTACAAATGTTTTCTTGTATCAATCGGCCCTCATGTACAATGACTGGTGTGAGCACGATAATGATGTTGAAAAAGATTAAGAAAATGATGATGTACTACAAAGATCATTTTAAAAAAAGAGATCATGTGTGTTTTTTACCTTTATTTGGTTTCTGATCTTCAGAAATGTTTTCTCTTTTCAAGATGCTGTGTGCTGATGTGTATGATGACTTGTGTGCACACTTATGACGACTCTGTTTTTATTTTTATTTGTTCATATTTGTATATGGCTTTGTGCACTGTAACCGAAGTGCACAATAATGACGATGTCAATGATAATTAGCATTTACTACAAAGACCATGTGGGAAAAAAAGCGATGTTTTGTAATGGATATATCAGCATGAGTTGTTCATTGCTTTCTAAAAACGTTCTAAAAACATGTTTTGCAAAGAAAAACAAAATGTATTGTTTAATTTGATAACAGTCAGTGAGGAACAAATAATGATACAACTGACTTTTGGTGATGACTTGCTTTGTTTTTTACTTATATTTTTTTTATTGTTTTTATTTTTAAATAATGATATGTTTAACAAATTAACAACTATTGACTTGTGTGTACCAAATGATGATGTAGTACAAAGACCATGTGATGAGATTGTGTTTTACTTTTATTATTACTTACTCCACTATTTGCATTTGTATATTTTCATTTCTCAACAGTTTTTTGCAAAATGTAAACTTTGATGTTTGCTTGGAGAGTACATAAGCCAGCATTAGTTGGAATGTATGCATGTTAACACTGTGTCATCCTTTCACACGTTGTTAATGATTAACGATTATGATTTTCATCCTTTCAGACAGATGATGATGTGTTGAACACGTATCAAAGAAGTTAAACGTGTTCTTATTGTTTTATTTTTCATTTTTGATGACGGCTGTGTCCACAATGACTTGTGCTAAAGATAAAGATGCTGATGTTGTTGATGATGATGTTGAAGCACAAAGGCCATGATAATATTTCATCACTATTTTTACTGTTTTCCTTCTAATAGGTACATGCAACATGTTTATCTTCTGATATGTATTTGATAACAGTCAGTGAAGAATTTAAGAAATGTATATGTTGATGTAACTGACTTTGTTGTTCATGACTAAATGGTCTAAACAAGCCAACAGCAGAGAAATAGTGAGAAGTTGAAAAAGTTGAAAGCTATGTCATATTTGTTAACATTTTCTGTAGTTTTTTGTTCGATTTTTGTTGATTGTAAATGTTTATTTCTTTTTCCTTTTTTTCAAGTAAACAAAAAGTTATGTGCATGTTATAATGAATATTGATACTGATGATTTATGTTCAAAGATCATGTGAAAAAAATGTTTTGAAATAAACTTTTAAAAATGCTTTAAGTCACTTTTGTCAATTTCAAATTGATCAAGTTTACAAATATTGGGTTTAAAGTTTTTTTCTACAAATGTATGTATTTATTCAACACCAGTTATTCATTATTACAACACGGCATCTCAAAACACGGTTAGATTTACACTGTATCCAATCAGGAGGAAATATAACTGTATGAGTGGTATAGGGGAGGAGGTATTTCTATATGCACGAATACTGCATCTCTTTAAAATACAATGGAGGTGAATGGAATTACATTTGTGGTGCTCACATCATTGAAAAATTACACTTTTAAAAATGTCTCATGTCTTCCTAGAAAGTCCCCAGTTACTCTGGACAATCCACATGACCGTATGAACAGCCAACAGTGAATCCAAGAAAGAAGTGCAGTGATACGATTATGTAATTCAGCTTCCTGCCCCTTGTGGGCGCAAGAAATCAGAGACTACAATCACATGAATGTGTCAGATCCCCACAGCAGGGAATCACTGGCAGATTTCCTCACTTGTTTTAAACAAATACAACTTTTAGTTCTCATAAACTTACAAAAAATGACCTGATAAGATGCTGCTGTACTAAATACTGTATGGCACATAAAGTCTGCACGAGGACACCACTCACTTGTCACTTGAGAAAACAACCACAAGGGGGCGCTCAATGCATATGAAGTCCACTATGAACAGAGGTCAGAAGCACTCAGATTTCAGAATTACTCCACAAAAAGTTAAATATAACAAACATATTTGCATAACACAATAAAACAGGAATATCTTAGCAATACTTCCCATTCCTGTTTGGATTTTTTCAGATCAAATCCTAATTAAAATACAGCGTTATGGTTTAATTCTCCTATATGACAGACATGACTCCTTCCATGGCCGTCACATCTTGGTTTTTGGCCGTCACCATGTCAGTTTTTGGCCGTCACCATCTTGGCTTTTTGGCCGTCACATCTTGGTTTTTGGCCGTCACCATGTTGGTTTTTGGCTGTCACCATATTCGCTTTTTGGCCGTCATCATCTTGGTTTTTGGTCTAGTATACTGTAAAATACATCGCTTTAACTGTTTCATACTACATACTACTGGGGAATGTAGCATGCAGGATGTGCTGTATACTGTATACTGCGTTCATCAGTAGTACTGTATGTAGTCGGAGGTTTCTCGTCTTGGCTGCTGTAATGAAACGGGGCTGAGGAGAACCAGCTGAGCAGAGTTGTTAATCCTCAGCACACACAGATACAAACATGAGCTCATCAGTTGCAGAGAGGAATGCTGCAGATTTGAAGAAGGAACAGGGCGGCGTTGGGAGCCACTCCTCTGAGGTTTTATCTTATACCTGTAGGAGGAGGAGCCTGGTTTCAGCGTCACAGTGACATCACCGTTTAGAGGGACAGACGCAGTAGTGGAAGAAGTACTCACACCTTTTACTAAAGTAGAACGTAACTGTATCATAGAGGGAAATATATTACAAGTAAAGAACGTAATATTTAACTCACTCTAAAAGTAAAAATCTGTGAATTCAGCACAAAACATAAATGATGAGGAGTAAAACATTTTCCTCTGAATGGTGAAAGTGGCAGAAAGCCAAAAACTGTACTCAGGTAAATGTTCTTAATTACCTCCCAACACTTCAGAGCGACATCACTTTTCATGCAGCGCTTCCAGAAAGGCTGCATTCCACAGCTTCACTCCTCCTCCTCCTCTTCCTCCTCCTCTTCCTCCTCCTCTTCCTCCTCCTCCTCCAGCCTGAACACACAACAGTGAGAAACAGCAGTGACCATCAATGAACCTGAGGGCCGCTTGAACTAACAGGTGAGTGTGATAAATGACCCGCTAACCTGGTTGGACTCCCGTTAATTACTGTCTCTGTAAATAATCTGAATGAGTCGGTTCATCGAGAGAAAGAGGAAAAAGGGTTTTATTATTGATTTTTGTTTCTAATGTGAAGCAGCAGTTGACTTGTTTACTATGGGTCTATTAATCTAAACTGTTTAAATCTAGCATGTATCTCGTCTTAATTTGAAACTAGAGAACCTGATGAATCCATCGGTACCGACCATGTCATGCTAGCTTGTCGTGAAGGAGGTTAAATAACGCTCCAAACTTGGGTTACATTTTGGAGAGGAAAAACTGTCATGTCCATTTACAAAGGGGTCCCTTGACCTCTGACCTCCAGATCAGTGAATGTAAATGGGTTCTATGGGTACCCACGAGTCTCCCCTTTACAGACATGCCCACTTTATGATCATCACATGCAGTTTGGGGCAAAAAACATGCAGTTTTTTTAATGCAGTACAAACAGAGACTACTTTTTAAATTTGACCTCACTGTATAAAATGACCTTGTGGTGACCTCTAGGATAATCACAGCCTCATGAAACTTTACAGCCACAAACTAGAGACCTAGAGCATTCAGAGGATGGATGGATCAGACTAGAGACCTAGAGCATTCAGAGGATGGATGGATCAGACTAGAGACCTAGAGCATTCAGAGGATGGATGGATCAGACTAGAGACCTAGAGCATTCAGAGGATGGATGGATCAGACTAGAGACCTAGAGCATTCAGAGGATGGATGGATCAGACTAGAGACCTAGAGCATTCAGAGGATTCCTAGCTAGATTGATCTTAAGGGGGTTTCTGAGCAGTTTAAACAACACAAGTTCTGCCGAAAAATGCCAATTCTTGTAAAAATTCTCCAAAATGTAAATAGTTTTTGATCCTAAATCACAGCATGGCTTTTTCTCTGGTGTTCCTCAAGGTCTTGGTGTCTTAATGTGGTATTTTGGAGGGATTATTGATAATTCTTATCAATTCTCCAGTGGTAATAAAAGGTTAAATTTAGCACCAAATCTGTGTAACAAATGGTATTAACCCAAAAAACTGCTGCAACAACTTATGAGACATAATAGAGCATGATGATGACCATCATATACTTCTATCATAATGTTCTAAACCCTGATACACTTTCACTATTTAATTAAATTAATTAATGTTATGTCTGATTAATGACTAGAAGAACTCGACCCTCAGTGCTGAGCAGCATCTCAAATTAATCTTCAGGTTCCAGCTTTCAGATGATGTACACCACTTCTATGTGACATCTACTGTTGACCTGCTATCTCACCCTAAACACCCCCTGGAGCCCCTAAAGAAGACTAAAATGGGTCTATTGTGGGTCTCAGAAGGTTAAAAAGATTCCACAAACAGCTCAAGACAAGCCAGATACAAACCCATTTGCTATTTTGAGTGCGTTCACACTGAGAAGTACGGCAAAATGCACTCTAAAGTACCCGGATGTTGTACTCAACTACTGAACGTGTGCAACGCTGGACACTTCTGGAAAGGGGGGAGCCGACAACCTATTTCAAACCTGTGAAAAATGGCAGGCGAGGAAGCCTGCAGCGGTTGTGATTATTTTAACGGCGAACACACATTGTGTGATGATTTCTTGAAGACAGACGTGGTGCATTCAATCCTGTTTACTCTTAATTTGATATTTAATCATTATTTTAGACCTTTTCTAATGAAAGTTTTACATTTTTATATTCTGAAATGTATTGTAGTATTTGAGGTGTCATAAAGCAGCACTGTTTTAGCTTTTAGGGGAAGTTATTTGAAATGTTGATGATGTTTAGCAGACAAGAAAGGAGCAGAATCGCCCAAAAGATACATTTTCATTTAAGAAACGTTTTGAATGTACTTGTATCTGATCAAAGAGGAGTGAAATTCCTGATTATCTCTATAAAGAATATACTTCTTATTGTAGTGATAGTTTCCCAGGTTTCGAGGACTTGTAGTTTCTATTGATTATTTCCTGACGGTGCTACTGAGAGAGATGTTGAACAGTGATAGTTAGTAAACAGAGAGAGGAGGTATGTGTAGGCGGAGTCGGAGTCCTCCAGGAATGTCGGCGCGTTCGGCCACATTCCTGCCCTCGGAAAACCTGTATGTGTCTCCTCCTGCAGACACTGTGAAACCACACGGACTCAAACCTTCACACACTTCACCGTCCAACACCGGTTTCCTCATCCGCAAAATATAAACTTACCTCAACTGATCACTCTGTTAGAAAAAAACGTTTGATTTATCAAGTATTGAATCCTCTTATCAACATGGGAGTGGGCAAATCTGCTGCTTTATGTAAATGTATGTATATATTTATTATTGTAAATCAATTAACAACACAAAACAATGACAGATATTGATCCAGAAACCCTCACAGGTACTGCATTTAGCATCAAACAATATGCTCACATCATAACATGGTTCAAGGATGTGGCGGCGTGGTAAACACTACACATCCAGTAAAGGATGGAAACACTTTGGGTTTCACACATTGACAGGAAAACCAGAGCTAGACAGAGCAGAGCTAAAGCTGCATGCTAACTTCTAAAAAAAAAAAGGTCAAAATAAATCAGAACAAAGGCCGATACATATGTCTGTATAAAAGTCTGAAAAATGTCTGAAACATGCCGAAAAAAAGTCAGAAAAAGTTAGCAGGAAACGTTATCGTATGGTAACGTTGCGGTGGAGCCGGCCGTCGCTCTCGTCTCCGTGGTCAAATGGGCCGACGCTACGACTGTAGAGCACCCAGATACTGACAGTTGTGTTCTCTGCATTGAAACGGCCCCGATGGAGCTGACCATGGATGATAAAGAGAACGGAGCTGACGGGAGAGCTAGAGACCACCTTGGAGAAGTTAGAGGAAGTAGACACGTGGGACTACGTCCGCTTTTCAAAATAAGGCGTTAACAAAGGGAACTGTAGATACTAAATACATCTATGTAAATCAGATTGATGGATTATATTCACCAGAAGTATAAAACATTATAGATTAAAAAGAAAACACCACTAATCTGTGAGGGAAATGTCTTTATTCTTTGATTTCTGAGTTGCTGGATAATCAATAATTCCTGACAATGATCCTGATAGATTTGACTTCAGGACGTCTCTGACTACATACATGCTGAAAATCAAACATTTTTACTGGATTCATTTAGAGATTTTACAAAGTAAAAGTCCCTAGAAGTGGATGATTCAACTTTTCCCCTTCATGGTCTAGTGGTAAAAAAGTTAACAACAATCCCATTACATATCGAATCGGCAGCCAAGTATCGACAAATAGATAAATAAATGTAATATGTGCTGCATGCTGAGAAGTCTGCTAATGAACTACTGACGTCTCACATGTTTAGTTTAGTCAAAGTTTGGTTAGAAACTGAGTAATTATCAGTCAGCTGACTGAAACTGACTGAGTTAATAATTAGAGTTTGGTTTTAACAGCATGCTGTTTTTTGTTTGAACAGTGCATGGTCTCCATCTATCCCCAGTTCATGACCTTATCTAAAGTTGAGAGTAATCAGTAACTGTTGCCGTCACATTCTGTAAATGTTATGTAGTGTATGTTTTCTTTAAGCATGAGAGAAATGACTTACCACAGTGTGAAGTCAGAACTGGTCTCTCCAGATCATCTCTCCTGCTTCTGTAAACAGGAGGAGGTCCTGTAGAGAAAACAGATTTGTTGATGAGTCTTTTTGTCTCACAGTTAATACTGGATGTTTTGTTGTTGTGGTATTTTTGTGTGTGCTTTTCTTGTGGAATTCAGTGTGTGAAGAAATCCCTCAACATGTGTGTTGCGTGTTGGTTCACCCATCTCTACACTGACACCGTGAGAGAGTGATATCTAATACTCGTCTTCACTCTCCGGCTTTCATGCATCACCTAGGAGGAAGGTTACAGTACTGTACGGTACTTTGTTAATGTCATCTATAGTGGTTATTTGCATAAAAACACACAATTCAAATGATTATGATTATTTAAATATTTGCTTTGATTAAAAGAAGTCTTGGTAAGTTGTTATGAAGTTCAACAGGTCATAATTCTCTCTAATATCTATTTTATATTGATGTGAAAACATCTCCTTCAAACAACTGGATTTATTCAAGTTTCTCACCAAAAACTACATTTTACGAGATTTCATTTGAACACATCATGATAACGTTGTAATTTACCTTCACCCAATAGTCATTTTTACTGAGCAGAGCATGAACATCTCATAATAATAACTCATGGCTGATTCTTTGGCATCTCATGCCTCTCTGACCATCGATTCCTCTTATTGATGCTTTCCCACAGTTACGCTGCACAATGACGCATACACACGCTGTATCATGTTTCACTTTGTTTTGGACCGGAGACACGGTGAAGAGAAAAAAAAAACGTTCAACAGCATGGCGCTACTAAACCTGAGGGGGCGTATCCTATTTCTCCCCGATAAAGAGACACTGAGAACAACAAATCTGTGTTGAAATCAGCAGGAGGAGAGTAAGTAACGTTAGCTGTTAGCAGCCGTTAGCAGCACAGTCCTGATGGATAAATAACGGAGATACCAACGTTAACGGAGGTGCCATTGAGTTATTGTTATGAGGCGTTCAAAGTCGGCTCAGTAAAAATGACTATTAGGTGAAGGTAAATTAAAACGTTATCATGATGTGTTCAAATTTAATCTCGTAAAATGTAGTTTTGGTGAGAAACTTGAATAAATCCAGTTGTTTGAAGGAGATGTTTTCACATCTATATAAAATAGATATTAAAGAGAGAATTATGAGCTGTTGAACTTCCTAACACTAGCTCTAAGCAGGTTGCCGAGATTCTTTTTAATCAAAGCAAATATTTAAATAATCATAATCATTTGAATTGTGTGTTTTTATGCAAACAACCACCATAGATGACAATAACAAAGTACAGTACTGTGTACACTACCCTCCCTCCACGGTGTAATTCAAACACTGTAATTTACCGGGTACATAATGTTTTTTTGTGTTAAATATATCGAACATTGAATGACATCAGATCTAAAATGTAATTCCTTCATTTTTTAAAAATAAAACACTTGTCTGCCACAGTGGCAGGAAGTGAAAAAAGTTCATGGTTTGGTCAAGTTTGTAGGTCTGAAGGTCGATAGAATTAAATTTGTGTCGCTCACAACATTTAAACTAAAATTCAACATATCTAGCCAGCATCAGTGCCCAATATACTGTAATGTAAGGTAATAGTTAATTCACAGAGTTAAGTATCTACAAATGTTCACTACTGAAATAGTCCCAATGAAAACTGTCCACAGTGAAGTGAGCATAAATCTCAGAGACAGATATCTAGACATATTGTTATCTCCACTAACATTATAATAAGGTACATTTTAAACATCCAGGCTAACCATCTCTGGGTTAAAGGTTCTGTTTGTAACTTCTTACACGTATAAATCATTGCTGGTCGGTGTGTCATGCGCGCTCCCGTGTGTCTCCGCTGGTCAGACTCAGACTCCAAAACAAACTACAGTGAAGCACCTAAACCTCTTGTGTGTAGGCTATATTGATGCAGGCCTGTGTGAGTAATTAATGTCTGTTTATCAATAAAATAACCCAGCATGACAGTTTGGTGGAAAGTAATTAAAGTATTTATTCTAGTAGGCCTACCATGTAACCATGTAGGCATACCAAGTAAAATGTTGAGGCCCACTTTACTCAAGTTTTTCCATTTTATGCAACGGTTAAATTATACTGCAATTAATTTCAGAGAGAAATATATGTTTTACTGCACTACAGTTTTTTTTCCATAATAATTTATTAGAAATAACCCTCAACCATTGCCGATGCAAAAAGGATAACAAAAGGACAACATTCAATTTAAAAAAAAGAAGAAAAAAGAGGATAAACAAATCAAACTAAAATAAATAATAATAAATAAAAAACACATTGACAGTAGTATTTACTCTAGTAGGCCTACCATAGCTAAGTAACATGTTGAGGCCTACGTTACTCAAGTGTTCCCATTTTATGCAACTGTTACTTATGTTACTAATACTCCGTCGTATTGAACAGATAAAAATGTGTGAATGAATTGCGATTAACTATTTTAGTGTATTGACAGCCCTAGTTGTTAGTTATGTAGACCTCGGTTACAGGTAGTTTAATGATGTGTCCGTGTGTCTCCGTGCAGGTGGGGCTGCAGGTGAGTGATGGAGCTGAAGGTGTGGGTGGAGGGCGTGGTCAGAGTGGTGTGTGGCCTATCACTGAACACTTCCTGCCAGGATGTCGTCATAGCTCTCGCACAATCAATTGGTAAGTCTCTCAATTTTCATTCACATTGAATCCTAATAAACACATTTTTAGTAATGAACCTTTTGTTGTCGTAAATCTTTCAATTACTGTTATGAATTTTACTTCTTCGACACTTCAATGTTTCGCTCACACAATTTACGAAAAACAGAGGCGGAGGATTTGGCCATTTTCGACATTATATTTCCTAGAACACCCCCTCAACACTGTAATGCACAATCATAACAATTACACTGTTTATTTTAAGACAAACTGTGCTATCAGAATACGTAAGCTGCAGTGATGTCACATGAATATATAAATAATTAAAATTACCATAAAGGCAAGAGAAAAAATAAAACAGAAATTGAATCTCACAGAAACATATTCAAACCACAGAGAGAACAATAAGGAACAAGGTTTTGGGCTTTTGAAAAATGTTCTCCTAAGTCTGGGAATCAGGGGGGTACATTTTATTGTTACTCCCTCCATCCCGGACGAGCCCCCAATTGTTACAACAAAAAAAAAAATTATCATTCTAACAAACATACATCAAAAGATATGTAAATTTTTTTACAGAGAAGTCTTGGCGTTTTCTGCCCGTTTTTCTACAAAAAGTTAGCTGACAGAAGACTTTCATTCTTGAATACTTTTATGAAGTCTCTTAAGAACACTGTTGTTCCACGCTGGATTACAAACCATCTGAAAGGAATACGATCGTTCCCGACACAGGGGATGACAAAGCAGCCGCAAGATAAAGTTAGTCGCTACACTAAAAAGAGTAACTGAAGTACTTTTCTGTCGCATACGACAGCGTGGACCCCGACGGGGTTAACGTAGGTGCCTTCCTCTGTGTGCGTCAAACAGGAGAGCAAACAGGTTTTTGACCGCAGTGCAAATGTTGTTTTTGAAAGGCTAAACACCAACAAATATGGATTGAATCCGAATATTTTGTTAGATAAAAACCTGTTGTGATTTTTAGAAATTATTACATCTATCGTTTTTCATTAAATGTTGACTTTTGGACGCTCTGGAGTTATTGGAAATGTTTGGATCACAGTAGTCAGAAACAATTCTACGCAGCCAATTCTACTAGTAGTATAATACCAAAAATATTAGTGTAGACTGATCTTTATCTGATACTGTGCACAAATACCGGGTTTAAACAGAATGTGGCCTGGTATAAATTATCCAATAAGTGGAGGTCCAGGTTACCATTTCTCATCCAATACTCTTTTTACTGGTTGTAGTGTAGCGTGCTGCTGTTAAATGTTAACCCTTCGGTGTTCTCCACAGGTCAGACGGGTCGGTACGTTCTCATCTTGAAGCTACGAGGGACGGAGAGACAGCTCGTAGCTGATGACCGTCCTCTTGAGCATCTGGCTCAGCTGGGACAGCTGGCTGCAGACGTCCAGTTCATCCTGCGGAGGACCGGTCCCAGCCTCAGCGATGGTCAGGTCACGCCCGCTAGAGACGGACGTTTTCCCCCGCCCGGACCACCAGAACCGGAGCCCCTCAAACGCAGCGAGCCACACAAGGCTCTCACCTTCAGTCTGGGTCCCTCAACACATCCCAAGAGGACTAAACCGAACCGGGCCTCCCCAGAACCCAGAGCTTCCCCCGTCTCTTTCCTGGAGCCTCTCGACCCTGTGAAGGCGATCCGCTCCTCTTCCTCTTCCTCCTCCAAAGAGGAGGCGTTCAGGCAGATTCTGCAGCAACAGAGGAGGCTACAGGACCTGGAGGTCCAGCTTCAAGCTCTGGAGACTGAGGTGTGGGAGCGGGAGAGGTCACCTGGTCCCAGTCTGGTTCCTGAGGGGGAACTGGAGGAACTGGAGCAGCGTCTGAGGCAGAACGAGGCAGATCTGCTGCACAGAGAGCGGTGGGAGGAAGCGTTACAGACAGAGGTGGACAGAGAACACGGTACGTCTTCACATCTGCTCACATTTCCTCCAACATGTCTCAAACTAGATATCTAACCACAGTCATCAACAGATATGCACCGACGCCTGCAGCAGATACAGTCATCGATAGATGACGGCAGTTATCAGATGGAGGAGCTGCGAGCCCGTTCTGCACATCTGGAGCAGGACATCCGCCTCAAAGCCCACAGACGGAGCTCCGGGTCGGGCCAGCGGGAGGAGGAGGAGGCCCTGAGGCCTCTGAAACAGGAGCTCCTCCATCGCCTGCAGCAGGCAGAACATCTGGATAAAACCCTGTCAGAGACACAGAGGGGTCTACAGACAGCGGAGGAGAAGCTGCAGGTAGGACTCCTCCTTCATCTGTTAACTTCATTTTACTAACTAACCCCGATCTCGACCGACTATACTGTGTTTCAGAGGCTGCAGCAGGTTCAGTGTTAGAGCTGAAGGTACAGATATCATATATAACTAGAAAACCTGAGAAATCCACTGGTATAAAATGTTAGTTAGTTGGGAAGAAGACGTAGTTTCCAAACGAGCCGCCATGTTGGTTCTGGTTTGAAAGCTGGGAGCAGCAGCCCACGAGGGAAAGAGTTTGTCCAATTAGGTGTCTAGTGACAGCCCATCAAGCGCTTGCGGACATGAAGCATTAGCTCAAATTTGAATGAATCTCACTGAAAACATCTCAGCCATCCTTCATCTTCAGGCCACTTCCCAAAAACACATGACAGAGACGCAAAAGCAAAAGTCTAACAAATACTACATATAGTATATAAAAATGTTATAATGTGTGCAACAATAAACTGTTAATAGTTTATTTACTTATGTAATCAGAATGTAATTGTTATCGTCTCTTATCAGCTATGATACAATATAATACAAAATATATGTAAAATTTATAAATTAATGATTTCATATTACACAAACTAATCATAAAATAACAGAAATTACAGCATTACTAATAATTAGTTAACATTATTCATTTTCATTTCATTGTTAACACTTAAATTACTATTAACTAAGTTTAATTAACTATCAATTTACCATTTATAAATGATGGTTATTATAAAGTGTTACCAAAAAATGGGAATTTGGGAAATAGAAATACAGCAGCTGGCAGGCTGAGCTCCTGCAGGGGAGTGAGAGACAAAATAAACAAACATGCGCTGTAACTTATAAGCCGTGGGCTGACATGTTTGCATTGATATCAGATGTATTCAACGTAAAGTTGTTGGTGATATAATGTTCCCTGCCTCCTCTAGGGCAGATGGGAGATGGTTGAGGAGCTGAATAAGGAGCTGAGACAGTGTAAGCTGCAGCAGTTTATCCAGCAGACTGGCAGTCCACACGCAGACCAGATAAACCTGCCCGGCACTGAGGTTTACCTCAGCAACGCCGGCATAATGGAGTAGGAGCAACCGAGTCGCCGTACGTCAGCAGATTACCAGGTGTACAACGAGTTCCTCTCCTTCAGTGAAACTAGTACCATCCATCCATTATCTGTCAGCTGACGTTGGGCGAAGACGGGGTACGCCCTGGACAGGACGCTGGGCAATTTAGAGGCAACAATGAACCTGACCTGCATGTCTTTGGACTGTGGGAGAAAACCCACGCTGACATGGGGAGAACAAGCCGGGTTTGAACCCTCTCGCTGTGAGGCGGCGGTGCCAACCACTGCAAAGTAGCACCACTGTGTTAAAATACTAAATTTCGTCCTGCTTTCTTGTTTTTAGTGGACCTGAGCTGCCCCCGTCCCTCTGGAACTCTGAATACTCCCCAAACACATCAGAGACGGCACCAACCTCTCCACACTTTTAACGTGTGATTAATGTTCTCATTTATGATCATTTGAACTGTCTAAAGTGTCTTTGAGTTTCATGAAAAGCACGCATTATTACTATTAGGGCCGTCAAAGTTAACACGATAATAACGCAAATGTGTTTCAACGCCACTAATTTCTGAGCAGTTTTAAAGCTAGAGTGAAGAGACTGGTATCATATGAAACTACAAAAACCTAAGTCTGAAAGAAGTCCAAAAAAAAGTCCCAAAATGTCCGAAAAACATCTAAAAGAAAGTCAGAAAAATGTCCAAAAAAATGTCCGAAAACAACGTCTAAAAAATGTTTAAAAAAAAGTCGTAAAAAATGTATGAAAAAAAGGCAGAAGAAAAGTCCAATACTGGTATCATAGTAAACTATAAAACCTAATGAATCCATCGGTACCAACCATTGTCATGAAGGAGGTTAAATAACGCTCCGGACTTACACTAAATTTTGGCGAGGAAAAACTGTCATGTCCATGTTCAAAGGGGTCCCCTGACCTCTGACCTCCAGATCAGTGAATGTAAATGGGTTCTATGGGTACCCACGAGTCTCCCCTTTACAGACATGCCCACTTTATGATAATCACATGCAGTTTGGGGCAAGTCATAGTCAAGTCAGCACACTGACACACTGACAGCTGTTGTTGCCTGTTGGGCTGCAGTTTGCCATGTTATGATTGGAGCATATTGTTTTATGCTAAATGCAGTACCTGTGAGGGTTTCTGGATCAATATCTGTCATTGTTTTGTGTTGATAATTGATTTCCAATAATAAATAAATACATACATTTACATAAAGCAGCATATTTGAGTATTAAATACTTGACAAATCTTCCTTTAAGGTACATTTTGATCATAAAAAATGTGCAATTAATTTGCAATTAATCGCAATTAACTATTCTATTCAATTGCCAGCCCTATTTATTATTATTAGTAGTAGTAGTAGTAAATGTACGCAGGTATCAAAAGAAAAAGTACTGACAGTGAAGAAGAGAAGAGTTTAGTTTCACTGTAAAAGTTGTTCCTCCAGTTTTGGGGATTTTCATCCTTTCAGATCAGATAAAGAACGAATGTGAAAGAAAGAAAGAAAGAAAGAAAGAAAGAAAGAAAGAATATAAGCTCAAACAAACAGAAACAATGATGAATGATGAAACTAACACGGATGCAGGACGTCATGGACTGAATTAAAGTATGTTCTCTGATAATAACCTCTAATGTCCGTCCACACCCTACTCTCTGTGTGTGTGTGTGTGTGTGTGTGTGTGTGCGTGTGTATAAGCCGATCATTGCCAGTTTCTTTGTAAAAAATAAAAAAGAAGATTAAAAATGAATGTTTGTATTTTTACTTGTTAATATTTCCTATAGTCTTTATTGTATTCATCTGGTGTGTGTTGTTGTTGTTTGAAAACAGTGCACATAAAGCAGTTTATCGTTGCTCCATCGGAGGGCGCTACAACTTCATCCATCCATGATGAGATCTCACATCTACTGCACACATCCCTCCAAGCCTGAGCAGTGCATCTACTTATTATAATATAATAATAATATTATAACAGACAGCTTTATCTACACCAGAGCTTCAGAGGTACATCAGACTGTTTCATTCCTCTAAAGTCCCAGGTGACGTCTGACCAACCGTCCAAAACATAAAGATATTTAATGTGCTATCAATCAAGACAAAAAATGGTTGAATGATTTCTAAAATTATTTTAATGATTAGGCCTTTTGACTATCTGCCGACTGACTAATTGTTTCAGATTTACAAATGATCATTTTCAGTATCAACAACAATTACACTGTCAGCCCACGGCTTAAAAGTTACAGCGCAAGTTTGTTTTTTTTGTCTCTCACTCCCCTGCAGGAGCTCAGCCTGCCAGCTGCTGTATTTCGTCCGGCGCCACTTGCCACCTCTGGAAACTCTCTAGAATCTTTTAAACTAACCGTTGTCGATCTAAAATACAGACAGATTCATCAACATGGATTATTTCTCTCATAAAATGTTTTCAGAAACACATTTCGGTGAACTATTTTTGTGATATAAGAAGAGAAGAAAGTTTCCAAACGAGCCGCCATGTATGTTCTGGTTTGAAAGCTGGGAGCAGCAGCCCACGAGGGAAAGTGTTCGACCAATCAGGTGTCTAGTGGCAGCCCATCAAGCGTCCAATTATGTTGGGAAGCGGCGCATCCCCTTGCGATAAAAAACACCCCTGTGGACGCGAACCGTAAACCAGATTTTGAAAGTATCTCACTGAAAACATCTGAGAGACTGAGCACTACTGGACTGCTGGAGGTCGAGTCAACCAGAGACCACATTGTTGTCATCGTTAACTATCCAACCACCTCAATGAGTGCACGGGCAGAGTGTGCGCACGTAGACAGGCAGGTCCAATCATTTCGGGACGAATCATGATAATTACAGTCCTCCGACAGCCGCAGGTACCAGAGATTTGGCTGCACCGCAGAGGACGCAAAAATCTAACAGATACTTAATATAGTATATAAAATGTTATAATGTGTGCAACAATAAACTGTTAATAAATAGTTTACTTATGTAATCAGAATGTAATTGTTATTGTCTCTTATCAGCTATGATACAATATAATAAAAATTAAATATAAAATTGATAAATTAATTATATCGAATTACACGGAATTTGGGAAATATCAGAAATTTAGCAGCTTGCAGGCTGAGCCCCTGCAGGGGAGTGAGAGACAACATAAAACAAACTTGCGCTGTAACTTCTAAGCCGTGGGCTGACGGTGTGTTGTTGTTAGTGGTGGTGTTAAAGAGCACACTAGCATCATAATGTAGACTTGTGCTGCGTAACGTGCTGCAGTTCACCAGAGAATTAGTTATCTAGATGTTGGCATTAGCAGCGCAGTGAATGTTATTTTGGAGGTCCAACAAGCTAATGTTACTAAGTTAGTTAAGAAGGAGACTTTAGCAGGAAAGCTAATGTCTCCTTCTTATTCACACGCTACTGCTTCATACTAATAAATGAAGTGATTTGATTGGCTGTATGGAAACAAATTCAGGGGGGCACCATCAAAAAACTGTAAAATATTAACTTCTCCCTTTTGGTCCTTCCCATATTTGGGATGCTAATATGGCACCACCGAGGCTGTTTCCTGTCTGTAAGTCTGTTGTGTTTGTGTTACATTGACCTTTAAAACAACCAGTTGTCTTCAGCTTAACTACCTAACTTTACTCTAACTTTGTACAACGCCTAACAATAACCTAACCTATAAACCCCGACCCGACCGGTACAGGACTAGTGAACATAAAACATAATTGAACTCATTACATGAGCAGACGTGTTGACGGTGTGACACAGCATGAACTCATTATGTAGCGCTGAACTCGTTCCAGATCCAGTTACAGTCGTCTCGTGGGGTTTAAATAACCGAGCGATGTACTGTATATGCGGATTGAAGATTACATCACCACTCATACTTCAGGTCGTCAGGTGTAATCCAATCTAAACACTCCAAATATACTGCTGTCGGTCATGTTGTCATGCCTCCACTGACCTGAGCTGGAACAGAAAGTCAACACACTGCTGCTTTTGCCCCAAAAACTGTATGCTAGACGAGGCTTTAGCCTTTAAACCAGCTCTTAAAGCACTGGACTAAAAAACTAACTCGTACCACTATTACAATATTATCGAACATTACAACTTTTTTTGTTTCTCTTCTGTTTGTTAACTTTCTAAGATACTGCAGGTTTAAACTATTTATTATATCAGCTCATAATAAAGTCAGACAAACAGGATCATCAACGAGGGGAGATGGGAAATATAAAATATTGATCCACAACATTTACTCAAACTGATTTTTCAGTTCCAGCAACTAAACAGTGGACTGATCTCGCCTCCAGATACTAGAGTAATATGTTATCTCAACAGGAATCTCTGCCCCAAAAAAGTCCAAAAATGTCTTAATAAAAGTCTGAAAATTTCCAAAAAATTTTCTAAAATGTATGGAAAAGAAGCCTGAAAAGGGCCGAAGAAATGCTCAAAGAAAGTCAGAAAAATGTCCAAAAAAGTCTGAAAAAAATTTCAAAAATGTTCTAAATTTTTTGGAAAAAAGCTTGAAAAAGTTTGAATAAAAGTCTGAAAGAAATTCCAAAAAATGCTCGCAAAAAGTCAGAAAATATCCCCCAAAAAATCAGAAAGTTGTCTGAAAAAACTGTTCTAAAATTGTCTGAAAAAAGGCCTGAAAAAGTAAAAAAAAAAAAAAAAAAAAAGGGCCAAACATGTCTGAATAATAGTCAAAATCTTTTTTGGAAAAAAGTCAGAAAAAAGGCCCCAAAAATTGTCTGAAAAAAAATTAAAAGTCTGAAAAATGTAAAAAAAAAAAAAGCCCACCAAAAAGGCAGAAAAAAACTCTGAAAAAAAGTCCACTAATTTCTTAATAAAAGTCAGAAAATGTCCAAAAAAGTCTGAAAAAGTTAAAAAAAATGTGCTAATTTTTTTTGAAAAAAAGCTTGAAAAGTTTGAAAGAAGTCCAATAATGTCTGAATAAAAGTCTGAAAAAAATTCCCAAAAATGTTCGAAAAAAGTCAGAAAATATCCCCCAAAAAATCCGAAAATTGTCTGAAAAAAAGCCTTAAAAAAGTCCAAAAATATCTGAAAAAGTCCGAAAAATTCTCATAAAAAGTCCAAAAAATGTCCAAAAAAGTCTGAAAAAAAATTCAAAAAATGTTTGAAAAAAATTCAAAAAATGTTTGAAAAAAATTCAAAAAATGTTTGAAAAAAATTCAAAAAAAGTTCTTAAATTGTGTGGAAAAAAGCCTGAAAAGACCGAAGAAATGCTTGAAAAAAGTCAGAAAAATGTCAAAAAAAATTAAAAAACTGTTCTAAAATTATCTGAAAAAGGCATGAAAAAGTAAAAGTAAAAACAAGGTCCAAACATGTCTGAATAATAGTCAAAAAATGTTTTCAAAAAAAGGCAGAAAAAAGGCCAAAAAAAATCAGAAAATTGTCTGAAAAAAAATTAAAAGTCTGAAAAATGTTTAAATTTTTTTTTTTTTAAAGTCCAACAAATGTCCAAAGAAATCTAAAAAAAGTAAGAAAAAAGTACGAAAACATAAAAAAAAGCCCCCCAAAAAGGCAGAAAAAATGTCTGAAAAAAGTCAGAAACTGTGTTTATGGAGCTTTTCAACTCCAAACAGGCCGATAATCACAGGTTCCTGTTAGTTCAATAATGAACATTAGTGTTGTGATATTTAAACAAGGAAATAAAAGCCTCTCGTCTACAGACCGGTTTCTAGAGAGCTCCAGACAGTTCATAGCGGTCTGTGAGCGTCAGGTTATACTACTAGTAGTGTATGAGGTTTGGAATACAGCGTACTGTATGTGTGTCGTCTCTGTGCCATGTGAGCTCTAATCTACAGTGCATGCTCTAATTGCTTGAAATCTAATCTGATGTGATGTTATCCAGTTTAATCCAATCAACTGTGGTCTAATCTGTGCTACTGAGCAGCACATTCACAAAGTTCCAGCTGGCAACGCTTTATAAATGTCGCCTTCTAAAAAATGACATCATAAAACGGAGAAACAAGTCGTTTTACAGCTTCCTTCATCGTCTCTGTTATTATAGATATTAACCACCTTATTGTTCCGTCTTTACTTCACACGTATGAACAGTTTCTTCTGGTTTCCTTTGGCTGCATTAATAAACATGACTGAGCTCACGATGACCCACAATGCTTCATGTCTTACCAGCCGACAGGTACGTGTTGCAGCACAGGTACGGGCTGTTCTCAGGGTCCTGAGATTATCCCTAAACTCCATTAACGGCTTTGTGTCTGACCGGAGGGCTGCTATATAAACGCCGACACCGAGGAGGGGACAACAGAGAGAGAGACTGCAAAAAGAAAGAGAACCTTCTCTTTGTTTTGCACTTCTTTCATCGCTCAGCTCTTCCTCACTGCTCCTCCTCTTCTCCGACGCCAACGCCTCAACGCCTCAACGCCCAGCAGACCGACACGCAGGTGAGACTCTTTCTTTTAAATATGTTGCTGTGAAGAGTTCTTTCTGTTCCTTTTCTCCTCCCATGACTCTTTGCTGTTTCGCTAGAAATGAACGCAGGAGCAGCAGCACCCGGAGGCTCCAAGGCCAGCCCCCCCAAGTTCAAGCAGAAGCTGTCCAGGCAGTTCAAGAGCAAAGCTCCCAAAGCTGGACAGAAGGGGTGAGTCCACAGACGGAGACACGGCAGCCGAGGGTTCATTAAACCTGCAGGATAACAGAGCGTCTGCCTGCCTGCTGGAGGACGAGTCCACCAGAGACCACATTGTTGTCATCGTTAACTATACGACCACCTCAATGATCAGGTGGACAGGCAGGTCCAATCATTTCGGGACGAATCACGATAATTACAGTCCTCCGACAGCCGCAGGTACCAGAGTTCTGACTGGACCGCGGAGGACCAGCCCTACAAACGCTAAAGTCTAACAAATACTTAATATAGTATATAAAAATGTTATAATGTGTGCAACAATAAACTGTTAATAGTTTATTCATGTAATCAGAATGTAATTGTTATCGTCTCTTATCAGCTATGATACAATATAATAAAACATTTTATAAATTAATTCTATCATTTAACACAAACTAATGATAAAATAACAGAAATTCCAGCATTACTAATAATTAGTAAAAATGATTAATTTTCTTTTCTTTTTTTGATAACACTAAAACTACTAGTTTAATTAACTATCAATTTACCATTTATAAGTGATGGTTATTATAAAGTGTTAGCAAAAAACAGAATTTGGGAAATATCAGAAATGTAGCAGCTTGCAGGCTGAGCTCCTGCAGGGGAGTGAGAGACAAAATAAAACAAACCTGCGCTGTAACTTGTAAGCCGTGAGCTGACGGTGTGTTGTTGTTAGCGGTGGTGTTAAAGAGCAGATTTCTTTATGTTAACGTGCTGCAGTTCACCAGCTAATTAGTTATCTAGACGTTGACATTAGCAGCACCGTGAATGTTAGTTTGGAGGTCCAACAAGCTGAAGTTATTACGTTAGCTAAGAAGGAGACTTTAGTAGGAAAGGGATGAGCAGCAGAGGCGAGTCCACAGAGGGAGGGACAACACCACAGAGAGTTCATTAAACCTGTAGGATATAACACAGCGTCTGTCCTCTCCTCAGATTCGATGACGTCCCGGGGATGGAGGGCCTTGGAGGTAAATATCAGTAACTGAGAAGCAACCAATGACTGAAGGTTTAAGACCTGTTTAACTGACCGTTTGCTCTCCTGCAGACGTCGAGGTCATCTGCCCCTGGGAGGCGTTCGGCGACATGGAGCTGAGTGATCTGGCCCAGTTCGGCATCGTCTAGAACCTCCAAGCCAGACGGTTTATTCCTGGTGGGCTGCGATCCAGCAGCTTCTCGTTGAGTTCTCCCCCCCGTCGCCGGGCGTGGAGACGAGCCTGGATGGGTACCATTTAAGGACAACTGATGAGTGGAGAGGGATTTCTCCCCTTCGATAAGAGGAGGAAGAAGCTCTTGGACGGCAGCCCCCCCGAGAATGAGTCTTCTTCTGTCCCGGGCCGACACACCTCACCACCACCTGGAAGTTTTAGCATCTCTCTGAGCTCTATATCTATACTCTTATATGTCTTCTGAATGAGGCTTCAGGGCGTCTCTGTTGTGGCCTTGGCGTCTTGTGACGCCCGGCTGATGTGTAAAAGTGTCGCTCACTGTACCGCTGCCGGGGTTAAAGGGATGATGGGAGAACAACTGGGAACCATCACATCCTAACATCCTAACATCTTAACAATGAAAACCCTGAAGTCCATGTAATCTATCTATCTATCCATCTATCTATCCATCTATCTATCTATCTATCTATATGTATCTATCCATCAAGTAGAGCCATGTTCTGTGTGGTTAACGCTGTATATCTTATAATAAAAGAGTTTATGATCATTCTCATGCTCCCTGTTTGTGTTCATGCAGTAAAACGGTTGTGTTGTAAATAACCAACATGATTGTTAGTATCGCTTCTGGAAGATGCAGGTAGACAGGCAGGGAGACGGGCAGGTAGACAGGCAGGTAGACAGGCAGGTGGACGGTGCTGACATGTATGGTGACAGCTCCCTCATTTGCATAATGAGGTAGGAATGTATAAAGAAAGAAATAAGTTTGAGGAAATAAATAAGGGGTGAAATTCAAAGGGAAAATCTGGCAGAAATAAATAAAAAAATAAATAAATGAATGAATGCATAAATACATACATTTAAAAAAAAATAATTAAAAAATAAGTGTGAAAATAAATCAATAAAAAAATTAATACAAATAAATACATGAATAAATAAAAGGGCAAATTAAACAGAAGAGTAACTAATTAAGGGAATTAATACAAAGATAAATAAATAAAGAATAAATAAATAAATGCATAAATACATACATTTAAAATAAATATAAATTCATTAAAAAATAAGTGCAATAATAGATAAATAAATTGAAAATATAGACAAAAATAAATGAATAAATAATGAATAAATACATTTAAAAATGTATAGAAAATAAACACATAAATAAATAAAAGGGGGAATTAAACATAAGAGTAAATAAATAAGGGAATTAATACAAAGATAAATAAAGAATGAATAACTAAATGCATAAATAAATACATATTTCAAAATAAATAAATAATAAACAAATTAATTAATTAATTTAAAAAAAGAGAATAAAAATAAATAAAAAGGAGAATTAAACAGAAACGTATATAAATAAGGGAATTAATACAAAGGTAAATAAATAAATGCATAAATACATACATTTAAAAAATATGAAATAAATTAAAAAATTGCAAAAATTAGTAAATAAAAATAAATGCAAAAACAAATAAATAAATAAAAATAAATAACTTAAATAAATAAAAAAGTAAATTGTACAGAAGAGTAAATAAATAAGGGAATAAATACAAAGATAAATAATAAATAGACACAAATGAAAACAGAAATATAAATTTATGTTACATTTGATCAATTAATTAATGATTATTTATTATTATTTTTTTCTCCGTTTAATGACATTTATTGAGTCATTTATTTATTTATCCATTTATTTTTTATGTTGATTTATTTTTTCCTCCATAACAACAGTTGAGAGTGACCGTTAGTGAGACACATCATACAGAGTTCATGAAGCTTTATTAAAGGCCGATCTGACACCGTTTTGCACCGCGTTGAGCCCGTAGAGGCCGACAGCATCACTATCTCTCAAAAATAGAGGCAGCAGAGAAAATATGCTGAACATTTTTCAGTAGTTTACCTTTTTTTTTTTTTCATAAATAGATTCAGTTTTGTCCATCAATCAATCAGTCACACCTCTATATGTACACATCATTAATCGGGACCACGGAGCCGTTAACACGCCAGGAATCATCTTTAGTCTGTTTACTAACTGATCTCTGGCCTGTTCACGGACCTCCTCTCCGCCTCTCCGTCTCTCCGTCTCTCATCAGTCACATATTCGAAACCATCAAGAAGAAATGTACAGTCATCAAACATCAGGCATATTTACACAGATACTGTACAGCATACTGTCTGAGGATGCACACATAAATACAATAAATACACACAGTATGGGTTTTTTAACGGCGTACCGTGATACCGGAGTAGAATTTAAGGATATATATATACTGTATATATATCTATATCTATGTCTATATAGATATATATGTATAGAAACCATCGTCTCCCACGTGAGAGCACGTATTCAAACTGCGGCGCTGAGGATTTAAAGGCAGTTTAAAGGGAGCCGAACACATGAGGAGCTTCAGTGCATAGTTTTAACTCAGCATCACGATTATGTGCACGGTACGAAACCAGGCAGGCAAACAGAAAGAAAGAAAGAAAGAAAGAAAGAAAGAAAGATAGAAAGCAGCAGCAGCAGCTGGTGGTGCAGATATTTGTGATGTGACAGCGATGATGACATTCAACAACAACATTAATACGGTGTAGTGTTAAAGATGGATATGGCTTTCTGCACCTCCTCAGGCTTCTACATCGGAGCCCTTTCCTTCCTCAGCCGGAGGATTAGTGTCAAATTATTAAACTTTCTTTTCTACAAACGCTTCTTCTCTCGCTTCTTAACAAAGACGGAGAGAATCATACTTTAAGGCTTCATTTACCGAGAAACCAAACACGGAGTTCAGTCTCAACCAACAGATGAATAGAAATGAGACACTTCCATCTGAAATCCAGCAAAAGACTAGAACCTTTACCATCTTTGCTGCTGCTGGGATCCGTCTGATCCGTCTGTAGAGGGATCCGTCTGTAGAGGGATCCGTCTGATCCGTCTGTAGAGGGATCCGTCTGTAGAGGGATCCGTCTGTAGAGGGATCCGTCTGTAGAGGGATCCGTCTGATCCGTCTGTAGAGGGATCCGTCTGTAGAGGGATCCGTCTGTAGAGGGATCCGTCTGATCCGTCTGTAGAGGGATCCGTCTGTAGAGGGATCCGTCTGATCCGTCTGTAGAGGGATCCGTCTGTAGAGGGATCCGTCTGATCCGTCTGTAGAGGGATCCGTCTGTAGAGGGATCCGTCTGTAGAGGGATCCGTCTGATCCGTCTGTAGAGGGATCCGTCTGTAGAGGGATCCGTCTGATCCGTCTGTAGAGGGATCCGTCTGTAGAGGGATCTGTCTGATCCGTCAGTAGAGGGATCCGTCTGTAGAGGGATCCGTCTGTAGAGCGCTGTAGGGATGACGTATTTCTGTAGTCCAACCAGGAAGTGATCATCTTCCTGGTTCCCTCCACAAAAAGCCAATGAGATTGTTCCAATTGGGTTTTGGATTATTGCAGAAACTATCTCCTGCTACGTGTCCACAGGGGCGTTTTTTATCATGAGGCCTCTCTTCGCAGCATTGGACGCTTGACGGGCCGCCACTAGACGCCTGATTGGTCCAACTCTTTCCCTCCGTGGGCTGCTGCTGCTCCCAGCTTTAAAACCGGGACCAACATGGCGGCTCGTTTTTCTTCTCTTATAAAATAGTTCAACGAAATGTGAAAACATTTAATGAGAGAAATAATCCTGAAGTTGATGAATCTGTCTTTATTTTACATCGACAACGGTTACTTTAAAGGTTCAGAGAGGCGTCGAGTTTTGCATAAAATTTTTGATTTGCATAAAATAGCCAAGAACTAAATTGTATGCAAACTAGCAGCAGCCGACGTGACGCCCCGGCTCCTGAATGGGAAGCGCTGTGGACAAGAACCATGACATGTTTTGTTCAGCAAGATAATCTCCACAGTAGGCTTGTCGCGGTAGTCGATGTCACGCAGTGGTCGGGCACACACCGATGACATGACGTACCCACCGCCCCCCCGCCGTCCTTTTATACAGAAAGAAAACCCATTCAGTTCATTTGGGCGTATCAGCGGCGCGTTATCAATAGATAGTCGGACGACGGAAGCTACAAACTGAAAGTGAAAGTGTAGCAAGAGTCAGGATGAGAGAGAGTTCACAGATAAGACGACGGCGGAGGATTTGGTGACGAAGCGAAAAGCAAAAATGGCAATATTTCAGATTTAAACGATGATATCAGGGAACCGTAACGTTAATGAGGTAATCACCGTGAGGAGGACGGAGCGGTGTGTGCTGGGTGGAAACCTGCAGCCCTGCAACGAAAGCTCGATCGGAGAGGCCAGACACATCGCCACCCGACGGTAAAGATCAGAGTCAGCGCTCTGCACATGTTGACCGCCATCTTTTCTGTGTTGTCACGGGTTTATTAACCGGTGGGTAAATGTCCCCATGGTCACGTCCCTAGTTTACGATGGATTCAGTAATAAGATAACCTCCACTAATGAACGCCACTTTATGATTTTTGAAGCGTGAATGTGATCAGCAGAAAGTAAGAAGCTAACGTTATAAACAAACTACACCGCGGTCGCATGAGCGCGAGTAGGAGGACGAGACGGCGTGATGGCGTCTAGTAGTCTCATTTAACCACGGACCTGATTTCAGACATCTAACTAAAAACCCATTGACCCCCAGACGAGGGAACAGGAAGTGACATCATGATCACTCATTTCCAGGTTTCAGGACTCATTCCTGCAGCGCTCTATTCAGCAGAATGTGATGTCATCAGATCATTTCCTCTCTGGCGAGGATAGGCGTGAGCTGCCCGCTCCACCACGCTGTGTTTATATAGCTTGAACCTGCGTGACCTCCAGGCTACAGGGCGCCGGAGAGGCACATGAGGACGAGCACGTGTATCGTGAGCAGGTAGGCCAGGAAGAGATATCGAGAGCGGGTGCGGCTCGTCAGCAGCCTGGAGAAGTAGAGGCTCCTCCCTCTGAGCCAGCGTCGACACGCCGCCACGCCGCCTTTCACCTGGAGGCACAAACAGCACGCCGTCAGGGGACAAGCGAGGACACTTTACCGTCTCATCTGAAGCTCAGGAACAACCAGGAACGAGGCTTCGTTAACACGCCTCTCTGGGTGAATGTCTACGTACCTTTCGTGTTATTAGAGGCTGGTTGGGGTTGAGGCTCAGAGCTTCCCACTCTTCCTCTGTTTCCATGTCGACACTGAAGTCTCTCTGAGCGTCTCTGGACAGACCGGCGCCGACGCTGAGGAACAGAAGCAGTTTAAACGTTCAGCTCTGTTGAACATTAACCAAACAACCAATATTACCAAGAAGTGAAAGAGTGATCTATTGTAACATCCGCTCCCAGCAGCAGAGCTACGCTTCCGCCATTTTGGACTGAAAGCGACTACAACGTGGCGTAGCTACGTGGCGTAACTGCGTGGCGTAACTACGTGGCGTAACAACGTGGCGTAGCAACGTGGCGTAACAACGTGGCGTAACAACGTGGCGTAACAACGTGGCGTAACAACGTGGCGTAGCAACGTGGCGTGGCGTAACAACGTGGCGTGGCGTAACAACGTGGCGTGGCGTAACAACGCGGCTTGGTGTAACAATGCGGCTTGGCGTAACAACGCGGCTTGGCGTAACAATGTGCCGTGGCAACGTGGCGTGGCGTAACAACGTGGCGTAACAACGTGGCGTAACAACGTGGCGTAACAACGTGGCGTAACAACGTGGCGTAACAACGTGGCGTAACAAATGTTCCTACTGGGAAGTTGATTTACCTAAATTAAAACGATACTCTGGTTTACAGACGTCTCTTATTCGTCCATGGACTCGTAGACTCATTGGTGTTTTCAGTCCAAAATGGCAGCCGGCTGTCGCAGCAGAGTTTCGTCTCTCTGCTTCTAGACTGTATGTGCTGTATATGTATATTGACCTCTTTGCTCTGTCCTCAGACAGACGTAGAGCTTCCTCGGCCGTCTCTCTCCTCCCTCTCTCATCGGTCAGACTCTGCTCCAACTCCAGCAGCCTGAACATAAAAACACATGTCAATAATAATAATAATAATAATTATTATTATTATTATAATAATAATAATAATAATAATTATAATAATAATAACAATAATTATAATAATAATAATATTAATAATAGTAGTAATAATAGTAATAATAATAATAATAATAGTAATAATAATAATATTAATAATAGTAGTAATAATAATAATATTAATAATAGTAGTAATAATAGTAATAATAATAATAATAGTAATAATAGTAATAATAATAATAATAATTATTATTATTATTATTATTATAATAATAACAATAATTATAATAATAATAATAATAATAATATTAATAATAGTAGTAATAATAATAATAATAATAGTAATAATAATATTAATAATAGTAGTAATAATAATAATAATATTAATAATAGTAGTAATAATAGTAATAATAATAATAATAGTAATAATAGTAATAATAATAATAATAATAATAATTATTATTATTATAATAATAACAATAATTATAATAATAATAATATTAATAATAGTAGTAATAATAGTAATAATAATAATAATAATAATAGTAATAATAATAATATTAATAATAGTAGTAATAATAATAATAATAATAATATTAATAATAGTAGTAATAATAGTAATAATAATAATAATAGTAATAATAATAATAATAATAATAATAGTAATAATAATAATAGTAGTAGTAATAATAATAATAATAATAGTAATAATAGCTCAGATTAAAATCTGTAAGAGATAAAGACATGTTATTGTCCCTTCACCTCTCTCGGAGCAGACTGGCTTCAGCAGTTTCAGCGACGGTGGAGTCGTTGCTTCTCTCCTGGGGGGCTCCGGGTGCAACCTCAGCATATACTGACCCCTGGTGGTGAGGAGCAGCATTACAGTCTGACAGCACAGAGAGACATGAAACAGAGGGACGGGAAGTATACCGTATACTCCATGCATGCTGATATTTACCTGGACCTGGACCTGGACCTGGTTCTCCAGCCAGTGGCAGCGGTTCTGGGTGTCCCTGAGGGTCTGTGATACGGCCCTCAGCTGAGCTGCAACCGCACCTTTCTCCTCCACCGCCTGCTGCAGCTGGGGGGGGGGGTGAAGCAAAGCCGTATAGCTGAAAACCATTCTGGTGTTTTTAAAGAACTGAATTATTTATTATTTTTAGAGCGGCTCAGTTTTAAAGTTAGAGTGAAGATACTGATATCATCTGAAACTAGAACACCTAGAAAAACTGATGAATCCATTGGTACCAATCATGTCATACTAGCTTGTTTTGAAGGTTAAATAACGCTCCAAAAATACGCTAAAAACGTCTGTATTTTTTTTTAAAAAAAGGTCTGAAAAAATGTTTGAATAAAAAGTCAGATTTTTTTTTTTTAAATGTGAAAAATGCCAGAAAAAAAGTCCCAAAATATTAAAAAATTGTCCAAAAAAAAGTCTGAAAAAACTTTCCAAAAAATTCCCAAATAGTCTTAAAAATGTCGGGAAAAAAGTAAAAAAAAAAAAAAAAGTCCAAAAGAAAAAGTGAGAAAAATACTAGCTTGTCATGAAGGAGGTTAAATAACGCTAAATTTTGTCGAGGAACAACTGTCATGTCTATTTTGTCAAAGGGGTCACCTTGACCTCTGACCTCCAGATGTGTGCATGTTAATGGGTTCTATGGGTACCCAGTAGCTCAGCTGTTATATACCTTCAGGTTGAGCTGCTGGATGTACTGGTCTCGTTGTTGGATCTCATACAAGCAGCGCTGCAGGTCTCCGTGAAGCTGGATCCTCTCCGCCTCCAACCGACTCACCGCCTCCTCCAGAACAACTGTCTGCTGTCGGGTGGAAAGAAAAAACACAAGAAGAAGAAAGACTCAACTAAAGGATTTTGCACCCACTAACACCCACTAGTACGTAGCAACAAAGACACAAGCTAAATCTCAGATAGTTCAGTGTAAACAGAACTTTTAGGAGGATTAACAAGAACAACACTAAAAAACAACAGATCACAGAAAGAAAATCAAACCTTGACTGGCAGAGCGTCCGTCCTCTCTACGTCAGATCTACAGAACAGAGAAACCTTTAGTATCATAAGATCAAATATTAGTGTATTAAATAATATTCAAGTGGCAACAGACAACTCTTCATCTCCACAAATATCATTTCTGGCTGGTCCTGACTTCCTTGAAGTCAATCTAAACACTGATGGTGTCATTATTCTACGACCATTACATTATGCAATCAATTCCCTTCATAATGAGACGTTATAGCAAAAAAGAAAACGTGTCTATAGCTTCTTTAAATCTCTCATTGAACTGTTTTTCGGTCTCATCACCACACAACAACAAGGCAGGTCCATCACACACATCTACTCTCTATTTTCACTCCACTTTACATTGAACTGATGCAGTTTTACCTCAGATCTGCTGTTTCCTGCTGGAAGCTGCTGAGTCCGTCAGTTTGCATCTTCTTCACCGTTTGCTGTAGTTCGTCCGTCTTCTGCCTCTTCGCCTCCTGCAATGACATCAAAGCTGTCAGTCACAAAGATAAACAGATTTAAAAACATTAGGGCTGTCAAAGTTAACGCAATAATAACACGTTTTAAAACTAGAGTGAAGATTCTGGTATCATATGAAACTAGAGAACCTGATGAATCCATCGGTACCAACCATGTCAGACTAGCTGGTCATGAAGGAGGTTTAATAACGCTCCGGAGTTATAGGCTAAATGTTGGAGAGGGAAAACTGTCATGTCCATGTCCAAAGGGGTCCCTTGACCTCTGACCTCCAGATGTGTGAATGTAAATGGGTTCTATGGGTACCCACGAGTCTCCCCTTTACAGACATGCCCACTTTATGATAATCACATGCAGTTTGGGGCAAGTCATAGTCAAGTCAGCACACTGACACACTGACAGCTGTTGTTGCCTGTTGGGCTGCAGTTTGCCATGTTCTGATTGGAGCATATTGTTTTATGCTAAATGCAGTACCTGTGAGGGTTTCTGGATCAATATCTGTCATTGATTTGTGTTGTTAATTGATTTACAGTAATAAATATGTGCATATATTTACATAAAGCAGCAGATTTGTCCACTCCCATGTTGATAAGAGGATTAAATACTGGATAAATCTCCCTTTAAGGATCATTTAGAACATAATAAATATTTTCATTGACAGCTCTAATAAAAATATGATCAAACTGAACTTCACAGACGGAACGATGATGCATCCAAACAAAGAAACACCATGCAACTGGAAGCGATGAGTGATGCCACATGCTTTCCACAAGATGAAACACAGCAGAGAGGAAGCAGCCAAACTGAAACCACATCCGATGACTCGACTTACCAGCCCTTCGTTCTCACTCTGGAGGGCGCCGACGCCACTTCCTTTTGACCGCTCCACACTCACGGAGGTGACGGCCTCTGGGCTCGACCCTTGCCTGGACTCGACCACCACTCTTTTGGCCCCGGCCAGCTCATCCATCAGCCGGTCGCGGTCGTTTTGGAGGCTGGCCATGGATCTGGAGAACGCCGAGAGCTGCCTGCCGTACATGCTGTTCTCCAGGACGACCCGCTTCAGTTCCCTCTCCTTCTCGGACAAATCCTTCGACAGCACGTCCAACAACTTGTTCAGCTCTGCGTGTGCGTCTTCGTTCTCTAAAGCTTTTAGTTTACCAACGAGGACGTCCCTCTCTTTGGCAAACATGGCCAGGTCAGCGATGGCGTCCTGCAGACTGCGCTCCACCTTGTTCAAGGCCGCCTGAGTCTCTTGGAGTTCTTCGTCGTATCTGTTTCTCAGGATCTTGAAGTCTTCGATGAGCTGGTCTCGGTCGTTCTGCAGAGCGGCCATGGCTCTGCACATGGACTCGTTCTGAGCCTTGGTGTCTTTGCTCAGCGTTTTTGCGTCTGATAACTGCTGCTCCATCTCCAGCAGGTCTTTAGCGAGCTCCGCCGCCCTTTGATCCGCCGCCTCCCGCTCGTTCCTCATCAGCTCCACCTCGCGCTCGAACGTGTCCAGCTCGCTGTTGTACTTGTCCTCAGCTTCAGCCAGGTTTTTGTCTGTTTCATTTTCCACCAGCTGCATTTTTTCCTTGAGCTCCTCAGTAAGAGTTTTCTGAGAGAGAAGTCTTTGATGCAGGTCATTACACTCAGCTGCTTTGACCGCCACGGCTTCCTGCAGATCACTAATCACTTTGCCTTCATTAGTGGCCGATCGTTCCTTCTTTAGAGCCTCCAGGCCTGAAACCTGAGCTTTAAGTTTAGAAATATCTGCTCTTAAAGTGTCGCTCGCCTCTTCTTCCTCCTGCAGCTCCGACCGAGACTTCCTGTGCTGCTTCTCGGCCGCGGCCTTCTGCTTCTCCAGGGTTTTGATGACATCCTGCTGCTTATTCAGCAGCACCTTCAGCTGGTTGTCCTTCAGGAACAAAACCTGATTCAGGTCCTCTCTGTAGCGAACCAGCTGAGCCCTGAGCATCGCGTTCTCCGAGTTCAGATCGTCCATTTGATGCAGCAGTTTTCTTATTTCGTGTTTAAGGCCTTTGGTGGTGCCACCTTCCCCGTCAGCCTCTTTACTCTTCAACCCCAACTGACTCTTTGCTTCAAGTATCCTGTATTCTGACATCAGTCGCTCCCGTTCGCTCTGCAGAGACACCATGGAGTTCTTGAACGACTCCATCTTTGCAGCCATGTGCTCCTTCTCCTGGGTAGACCTGTCCACTTTAATTTGCAGGCTTTTCACCTTCGCTTCAAGGCCTCTCAACTCTTTGTCGGCCTTTTCTCTCTGGTAGCGTGAGGAAATCAACCTGTCCTCGTACACCGCCACCTGGCTGCGATAATTAGCCTGGAGTTGTTCCAGATATCCTGACATCTGTCCGTCTCTGCAGGACAACAGGGAGGAGATCTCAGCGTCTTTGCTCTGGAGGAGTGTTTTCAGTTGCAGCGACATTCCCTCCTGTTTCTCAAAGTCAGCTTGAACTCTGTCGTTTTGAGACTGTAAAAGAAGCAGCTGAGTGTCTGCGTCTGCGTTCATCTTCTCCGTCTGCTGGAGATTCAGCTGCATCTGGGAAATCAAGTCGTCTCTGTCGGCGAGCTGTCGGTTCAGCGCGTCTTTATCTTGTTCCAATCGTTTGGCGTGAGCGCCGAGCTCCTTCTCCTGCACGGCCATGAGCTCCACCGTCTCGCTCAGCTCGGCGTTGCTCGCGCTCATGATGAACAGCTGTCTCTGCTGCGCGGCGGCGGCGACGGAGTACTCGTTCAGAGTCCTCTCCAGTCTCGACTTGGTCACTCGCAGCTCATTCACCTCTTTGTCCTTCGCTCTCATGTCCTCCAGGAACCGCTTGATCACGAAACCCTGTTCGAGGAGTTGGCTGTCCTTCTCGTGTAACGTCTTTTGGTACAAGTCGTTCCAAAGTTTTGATGCGTCCGCACCTTGAGGAGCGCCGCATAACGCCGACAGCTTCGCCTCGTTAGTCACAGCGGATCTTTTTAGAGTGTTTATCTGGAGATCTTGAGAGTCGAGGTGCTGCCTCAGTTCAGTCACTTTCTGACTCTCTTTATCTTTTAGCTCCTTCAGCTCGTCTATCTGCTGCTGCAACATGAACTGGTTCTCCAAATAAAATTGTTTCTCGTCTGTATTTTGTGGTGATTTTGTTTCCTCCAGGACCGTTTTTCTTTCCTGCGACAGGTCCAGAGCCAGCTGGTCTCGCTCGCACTCGACGCTCTGGATCCTCTCCGAGGCCTGCTGGAGGAGATTCTTGTGTGTCGTCAGCTCAGCTTCAACTCCTTTACCTCTCTCCTCTAAAGCCGACATCTTCTCCGAACTTTTCTTCAGCTCTTTCTCAGAATGTTCGCCGGCTGACCGCGAGCTCTTCAGAGCGCTCTCTAAATCTAAAATCACTTCCTGGTATTTGATGCAGTTTTGCTGCAGCTGGTTGATCTCCTGATGCTTTTCTCTGAGCAGCTCTCGCAGCTCTTTCTTCACATTCTTGGAGCCCTCGCTGCCTCTCTGCACGGTCTTGAGCTTCTCCTCGAACTCTCGGACCAACTTGAGCTGCTCCTCCTCCTTCTCCTGGCGAACCCGACCGCTCATCTCTTTGCTCGCCGCCAGCTGAGAGGACAGCTGTGCGCTTTGGGTTTGCCAAACGGAGACGGACTCGGTCAGCTCGTCGATCCTTTCTGAGTTTTTGAGGATCACGGTTTCCAAATATTCGTTTTCATTTTTCACTTTGTCTGAAATCTCTTGAGCATTCTCCAGCTCCTCCTGCAGCAGAGACTTGTCGTCCTCCAGGATCCTCACCTTCTCGTTGAGGCTGATGGTCTCGCGGTTGTGTCCGTCGATGACGTCCTTGAGCTCTTTAATGTCGTCGTCTTTCTTCCCCAGCTGCAGCTCGTGATCGTTCTGTATCTCCTCGATTCTTCCAGAGAGATTTTGCTTCTCCTTCTGCAATACGTTGTTGATTTCCGACTGAGCACCCAGTTCTGTTTTCTGGGCCTCGATCTGGGCGGTCAGCGAATTATTCAAACTGAGAGCTTCGTCCAGTTTGAGCTGCATGTTGTTTGTGTACGTTTTTGATTCCAGGTGCTTCTCTTCCAGCGAACCGCTCGCTTCTTCCAGCTTCTCCATCAGTTGGTTATTTTCAGCCTCCAGCTCGGCGAGCTTCTCTCTGAGCTCCTCCGATGTCTCTTTAAGTCTGCGGAGCTCAGCCTCCAGTTGTTGATGTCTATCAGTCAGATCGCACACCGCCATTTTGTGGTTTTCTTCCAGCTCAGCCAGCTCTTTTTTCATTTTCTCATTCTCTTCCTCCAGCTCTTCAATCTTCTGCCGCTTCTCTTTGGAAAATTTGTGCATCCTCTCTTTAATCCTTGCATTTTCTTCCTCCGTCTCTTTAGCTCGCTTGTCCAGAATCTCCATCTCGGCCTCCTGTTTGTGGGTTTTCCTGAGGGCTTCCTGCCGGTCTCTTTTAGCCCCCTCTAAAAGCTGCCTCATTTTATCCATTTCACTGCTGACGTTTTCATAAGCCTGTAAAAGAGATTCATACTCTTGTTTCAGCTCGGCGTGCTTCGTCTTCCACTTGGACAGCTCCTCCGCCTGAGAATCGTTGAGAGACTCGAGCTGGCAGGAGAAGGCCTGTTTCTGCTGTGTGATGTTCTCTATGGTCAGCTTCAGGCTGTCGCAGGCCGCCGACAGGCTGCGGTTATCGCTGAAGATGCCGTCGGCCTCAGTGCTCAGCTCGTCTTTCTCCTTGTTCAGCGACGACACGGAGATTTCCAGGTCCACGTTTCGCTGTCTCAACTTCAGCACCGACGACTCCAGATTAAAGTACTCGGCTTCTTTAGTTTCGTGTTTGGCCGACAGCTTTTCTACTTCCTCCTTGAGCGTTGCGTTTTCCTTCAGGAGCTCTTTCCTCGACACTAAAGCGGCTTGAAGTTTCCTGGTCAGGAGAGTGATTTTGCTTTGGTTGTCCTGATCGTTTGTTGATTTCTGAAGCTCGTCGGCCTCCGTCCTCATCTTCTCAACGGCAGTTTCGTGTGTTCTAATCTGCTGCTTTAGTTGCAGTTCAAGTGCAGCGATTAGTTCTTCCTTTTCCGACACCAGAGCCTGACAAACCACCAAGGCGTCGTCTCTCTCCTTCAGCTTCACTTCAACGTTTTCAGCACATTTGATCTCTTTTACTTTCTCCTTCAGCGTGGCTACCTCATCTCTGAGTCCATCCATTAATCTGAAAGCATCTTCTTTCTCTTGCTTTAACGAATCCAAACGCAGTTGTGTTTGTTCGAGCTCCTCCGTTAAAGCACGTTTGTCGTCGCTGAGCTGCTGCTGCGTTTCTGCAGACGTCTTCTGGATGGTTAAAATTGAAAAGACGGCTGTCTCCAGTTCCACTTTCATCTGGTTACTCTTCTCCAACAGAGCCTCGTTTTCTTCCATCAACAGTTGATGTTTCTCAGACTCCGAGACGCTCAGCTGGGTCAGCAACACTTGCTTCTCCTGTCGGCTCTTCAGCTCCGCAGCTTTAATCTCTTCCAGATGTTTCTCAACTTCTTCCGTTTTCTCTTTTACTTCTGCACGAGCTCTCTTTAAGTCGTCCTCTACCGCGTGAAGTTTTGCTTTCAAAGCTTCCGCGACTACCAGAGCCTTGTCTTTGCTCGCCATCTCAAGAGACGCGCTCTCGAATCTGGATTTAACGTTTTCTAGCTCCATTTGCAGGTTTGACAGAGAATGGCACTGGCTCTCCTTCTCAGCCAGAGACATCTTCAGATCTTGTAGGGTTTTATCCCTCTCCTCTACGAGCTGTCTCAACGTGTCCAGCTCATCCAGATCAGACAGAGAGCTTTTACGGATCTCCTCCAACTCTCGGACCTTCTCGTCGAAGTTCATCTGGACGGCGTTGAGCTCGTTGGTCTGCTGGCAGCGTTGCTCCAGGAGAGCCTTGTAGTCGTCTTTCAGCTCAGCCAGTTCTTGAGTTAATTTCTTTTCATTTTCTTGAGCTTTCTTCAGCGTCTCTTTGCGTGCCAGCAGGGCAGCCTGCGCCTTCTTCTGTATCTTTGCTTTTTCCAGCTTCATCTGAGCGAGCTCGTTTTCTAAATCAATAGCGGCGGCAGCGGAGGAAGACTTATCCTTTAACTCATTCTGAAGCTCTTCTAACTTCTGCGCCGAGCTCTTCCGGTCTTGCTCCAACGCGTCTTCCTTCTGGGCGGCGATGGACTGCAGCCGCTCCACGAGGGAGCTTTTCTCAACCAAACACGCTTCTTTCTCGTCGAGTGCGGCAAGCAAAACTTGTTTTTCTGACTCTAATTGCTCCACAAGTCTTTCACTTTCTGTTTTGTGCTCAAGAATTTTCTTTTCAAGAAGAGAAACATTTTCTTCGTATATTTGCGCACTGGCCTGAGCTCGATTTGTTACTTCCTGTAATGTGTCCTGTAAAAGTGAAACCTCAGATTTATCGTTTGCATTTTCATATTGTTCGATTCTTTTCAGCAGATCTTTTCTGACGACGAGAGCAGCTTGAAGCTTCTTCTTCGTTGCATCTTTTTCTTTACACACCGCGGCTAGTTCGCTCTTTAGATCCTTGTTTTTGTTCATCAGCTCGAGCGTCTCTGAATTCTTGGTCTCTATTTCACGTTGAGAGTTTGAAATACGTTCCTCCAGCTGCTGAGAAATCTCTCCGAGCCTCTCCGTGGAGGTTTTGTGTTCTTGCTCCACGTTTTCCAGTTGCGCCGCGAGTTTCATTCTCTCATTGGAGGCAGATTCGATGACTTGGGCGACGGATGCGTCTTTATCCCATAACTGCTGACTGAGTCCAGCCATTAGCTCCTTCTGCTGACTGATCTGAATGCTCATACAGTTGATCTGCTCGTCTTTAGCTTGCGATTCGCCTTGTAAAGAAGCGTGTTTGACGGCAGCTTCTTTCGCCGTCTCTAACTCCGTCTGTAGACGCTCCACCATCTCTTGCAAAAGTGCAATTTGTTGACCCTTCTCCTCATCACTCCTCTCTCCTTTAGTCTGTGTCTTGTGTAATTGTGCGACGGTTTTATCCAACTCATTTTTCAAAGTGTCTACCTCAGACTGATGACCGTCTTGTAATTGTTTTATCAGGTCCTGTAAAGAGGCGTTTTCTACAGAGGACTCTTTGTTTTTTCTCTCTAAGACTGTTTGTAACTGGTGTTCTGCAGCGTTTAGCGCCTGCTGCAAATGATTGTTGTCGTTCTCCTTCTCCTGGACAGACGCTAACACCTTCTCCAGCTGAATCCTGGACGCTGACGCCTCCGACTCTTTAGCACTCAGTTGATCGGATCCCTGCCTGATGGCGGAGGAAGCTACCGCTAGTTTCTCCTGCAAACGATCCAAGTCTCCTTTCAAAGCATTAACTTTAACATCTTTAGATTTCATTTCATTTTCAACACTCTGCAGCTGTTCTGCGAGCAGGTTCTTATCCTGTTTCTCTCTATCCAGAACTAACAGCCACTCTCTCTCAGAGTCCTGCAGAATCTGCTCTATCTTTTGAATGTTTTCTGTTAACCGAGACACTTCTTCGTCTTTGGCACTAACCTTTGCTTGAAGGCTCTCCTTCTCCGACGTGGTTTGCTCCATTATTTCCTTCATGCTGCCGGACCGCTGCTCCATTTGAACCTGCGATGCCCGGATCTGATGGTGCCTCTTCTCCAGCTCCTCCCTCTCTGCGACATGTTTTCTAACTTCCTCTTGCAAACGTGCGTTTTTGCTACCACTGGCCGCGAGACGCTTCTGGTGCTCCTCCTTTGACGAGCTAATCTCCTCGTTTAGCCTCTTGTTCTGCTGTTCTAGTTTCTGTATTTCTGAGAGCAGCTGGGATGTGTGTTTGGCCTGCGATGTGTACTGACTGTTGATAGCGTGGAGAGCCATTTCCCTCTGCTCCAGGTTTTCTGTCAGCGCGTTCATCTGCGCCACGACCTGAAGATGCTGCGATTTCAGTCTTTCTATTTCGACCGTCAGCAGCGACACGCTCGCCTGGTGGGAATCAAAAGCTTCGTCTTTTTCCTTCGAAAGATTCAAGTTCAAGTCTTCGGTTTTCTCTAGTTTGCGACGCATCGCTGATAACTCGCGTCTCAGTGTTTCTATCGTGGTCTGGTGTTCGTTACCGGTGTCGTTCAGTGACTTCCGGAGGCCGGACGCCTCATCGGTCCTTTGGGACAGTTGCTTCCTCGCGTCTCGCAGCTCCTCTAAGCTGGTGGCGTATCTCTCCTGTAGGTCGTTAAAGGCCCTTTGTGTTTCTCCGGCTGAAGTTTTGAGGTTTTCCGACTCGGCGGACAGCAGCTGGATACGACTCTGCAGCTGTGACACCAACTCGGTGCTCTCCGCGAACTGAGTTTTGAAGAGCGACGCCTCATCTGCTCGTCTCTGAATATCCTGAAGAGACTTTGACTCTTTTTCTTCCAAGGCCTTTCTCAGATTTTCCACCTCAGATATCTGGACCTGGAGGGCGACGTTGAGCTTTGTGACCGATTCTTCAAGGTGTGAGGTCTTTTCTTTCAAGCTGTCACACTCCACTTCTTTGGCTCGTAGATCTGAACTGAGATTTTCAACAGCAGCTGAAGAATGACTTTGATATTCAAGACTTGACTTTTCTTTAATCTCTAAACTATCTTTCAGCGCGGAAGACTCTGAAGAAAGACGGTCAACTTGTCCTCCGAGTTTACAGACAGAGTCTTCAAGCTCTGAAACTTTTGCACTCAACCTGTCGTTGTCGTCTGCTTTCTGCTTCAGCTGCTCCTCCTGCTCACTGATTCTCCCGTTGAGTTGCCGGATCAAACTCTCCTGCTGTTTCAGGGACTCGTCTTGTCCCTTCACGATCAAATGAAGCCTTTCCTTCTCCGAGGCTGCAGTTTGGAGTTTGTCGTCCCAATCACTGACCGCCGTTTTGAGATGCGCGACCTCTTCGTGTGCTTTGGACAACTCCATCGCCGTTCTCTGAAGCTCAGATTTCAATCTCGCATTCTGCTCAGTCAGCGCTTGGATATTATCGTTAAAGTCGACGACGTCTGCTCTCCTCTGGTCCTCCGTCTGTGTCAGCTGACTGTTTTCTGCGGTGAGTTTCTGCACGGCGGCCTTCAGGTTGGCGATTTCAGCCTCCGTCTCTGCGGCGCTCTCGTTCATGGCGCCGAGCTGGCCGCTCAGTGAGATCACCGACTCGTTCCGTTTATCCAGCTCCTCTTTGTGCTTCTGAAACTCGCGTGTTACTTCTTTCAATGTCTGTTCTTTTTGCTCCACCTCAGCCTGCGTCTGTGATACGAGCGCTTTCTGCTGCTCGACTTCTGCTGCTTTCTGCTGAAACATGGCGTCTTTCTCCAGCAGCCCCGTCTTGAGCACGGATCCTTGCTCCTGAAGCATGGACACAGTATCCTGAAGCTGCAGCAGCTGGTTCTGCTGAGCGGACGACGTTTGTTCTTTCTCTTTCAACGACGTGTCGAGTTGACCGACTTGCTTCTTTAAGCCGTCGAGTTGCTCTGACAGATGAGCGCATTCGCTCGTTTTCTCGAGCAAACCTGCAGAGTTTGACTCTTTCTCTTGTTTTAATTCGTCTCCTGCAGCGGCGAGCTTCTCCTTCTCCTTCGACAGGCCGTCGATCGTGTTCTGATTCTCTGAGATCTGAATCTCAAGCCCAGATTTTTGTTCTCGCAGTAGATTCCTCTCAGCGGTTAGCTCAGAAACTGATCTGATGTTCTGCTCCTGCTCCTCTTGAAGCCTCCGATTGTTTTCCGTCAGGTTGCTGATCTGCACGCTGAAACCGGCGTTCTCTTCAAGAGTTGCTTTAAGCCGTCCGTCAAGGTCCGACAGAACCTGCTTTTGCAGAGCGAGCTCCTTTTCTCTGGATTCACAAGCAGAGCGGAGTCGGTGGTTCTCCTCCGTCGCCGCCTGGATGTGGCCGTTTAAGCTCGCCACCTCCGTTCGCCTCAGCTCGGCTTCAGACTCCGCCACACGGATCCGGTCGCTCAGAGACTTAACGGCGTTGTTTGCGTCGTTCAGTTTGTCTTTGTGTTTTTCACACTGCTGTGTCACGTTCTTCAACATCTCTTCTCTCTCTTCGATCTGCCGGCGGAGCTGTGAGTGTTCTTCACCGAGCGATTCAGCTTCTGTTTGCAGCTTGGATACGATACTTTTCTGGAGTGTAAATTCATTCTGCAATCTGTGGTACCCGTCCTGCTTCTCTTTCAGCATCGCGTCCTTCTCCGTTAAGCCAGACGTCAGACTGCGCTCCTGTTCTCGCCGCAGAGACAGCGTTTCCTGAAGTTGCGTCTGATCTCGCTGGAGCTGCTCTACCTGCGAAGACAAGTTTTGCACTTCCTCCTGCAGCTGTTTCACCTTCTCCTCCCTCTCCCTCAGTAGCCGGCTCAGTTCACTACATTCGTTTGTTTTTGCCAGCAGCGTCTCCGAGCTCGAGTTAGCGCTCTGCTCAAAAACTCTGTTCAACTCGTTAGTTCGAAGAGTCAAATCCTCTTTGTCTTTCTCCAGCCCTTCGATTATCGTGTTGTTCTGTGAACGCTGCGTCTCCAACACGGACACTTGGGCCTGCAGGGAATCCTTTTCAAGTGTAACTCGTGAAATAGTTTCCACACTCTCAGCTACTTCCAGCTCCAGTCTCTCTCTCTCTTTGATGAGGACGTCTACTTGATTCTCGAGGCTGTGGTTGAGCTCAACAGCAGATGAAACCTTTTCACCGAGCTGATTCACGTTCTGCTTTTGCAGCTCCAGCTCCTCCGTCAGCCCTTTGAGTTTCTCCTGCAGCTGCTTCTTCTCCATCTTCACGGATTTTAACAGATTCTTCAGCTTGGAGATATTTTCAGATTTGCTCTGAAGTTCGTCGCTCAGTTTCTCCTTTTCAGAATCCCGGTTTTGCAGCTCGGTGTTGAACTTCCGCCTCTCGTCCTCGGCCCGTTCGCCGGTTGTCTTTAGTTGGTTTTCCAGCGATGTGATGGTTTCCAGTTTCTCTTGCATGTCCTTCTTGATGTGCTCCTCACTCTGGACCTGCTCCTCCAGCTGTCTTGACAACGTCTGCATCTCATTATTGTGTTTTTCCACCTGAGCCAGGAGTTCGTTCTGTTCATCTTTGACAGATTTCAGCTCTCTTTGCAGGAGTTGCTCACTGCTTGTATTTTTGTCTTTGGATAACGTCAGCTGTTCCTTCAGTGACGTGATGTGCGTTTCACATTCAGAGAGATGATTACGTTGGCTCACGATCTGTTTCTGGATCTCCCCCCGAAGCTCCTGAATAGTTCTCTTGTCCTCCTCGGCCTGCTTTATCAGATGTTCCACCTCGGCCATGTTAGACTCTCTCTCCTCTTTGGCCTTCACCAACTCCACCTCCGTGTCCTTCACTTTCTCCACTAGCTCCGAGATCTTGCCGTCCAGCTCTCGCTGGTCTGAAGTCTGCGACTCTCTGATGATCGTGGCCTCCCGCTCCGCCTTACTCAGAGCGGTTTCTACCTGAACCAGGTTCTCCTCTTTGAGTTTGACCTCCCGCTTCAGCGCCGTGACCTGCTCTGCGTACTCCGCCATGTTCCCGGAGAGGGTGGATATCTCCTCGTCCTTCTCCAGCACGACGTCTCTGAGCCGGTCGATCTCCCGCTCGCGGCTCTGAAGGTCGTGAATGAGTTGGGCTCGCTCCTCCAGGTGGTTCGAGTTTAGTTTGTCCAGCTCCTCGTTCGTCTGATCGAGCTCGGTCTGTAAAGTTTCTACGGTGACTTCCTGCTTCTGAGTCTGAAAATGAGGAGATGAAAACAACGATAAAACATCGAGTGAGTCAAAGATTACGACATATCACCTCTCCATATAGAGTACGAACTGATTCAAGTACGGGTCCATTATTTGTTTTCTGTCGCTTCCCAGCGGTGCTCCTGATGTAGTCAAATCCCAACATTTACATTTTAGTTGATGTATGTTTTATTGTCAAAATGGGATTTTCCTTCATACCCTTCTAAAGCTTTTCTTTTCTTTTCGTTAACGAAAACTAATATGATGAAGACGAGACAATGACGAGACGTCACCGACATCATTAAACACTAACGATGACGTTATCAAACATGCAATAAACGATGACGATATGTAGTTTAAAAACACAAAAACTTTACCAAAATCTCTCTTTATTTTTGTCACTTTCCACCTTCTCTTCCCCTCTCTCTCTCTCTGTCACTCTCTCTCTGTCTCTCTCTCTCTGTCACTCTCTCTCTGTCACTCTCTCTCTGCCACGCTGCAGTGGCGGCGGCGCTCAGTCTTGACTATTGTGTTACTATAATGCATGAATTTGGCGGTTAGCGGGTCGGGCCGGGTTCGGGTGGTTGAGTAACACATACTTTTACATGTTGGGTGGGCGGATATGCTCTCATAACGGAGCGCTGGGTGCGACTGAACCGCGGCGCATCATTAATGAGCTGCTCAGTCAGGAGGACTCGAACTAACTGAAAAGCTGCATTCTCCCCCCCCCTGAGACCCGCCCACGACCCCGACTGACTTTACTGTCTTTCAGAGGCTCTGGTAGGTTTATCCAATCGCAAAGTTTTGATCCCAAATCACAGCCTGGCTTCTTCTCTGGTGTTCCTCGAGGTCTTGGTGTCTTAATGTGGTATTTTGGAGAGATTATTGATCATTTTTATCAATTCTCCAGTGGAAAAAAAAAAAAGGTTAAATTTATCACCATATCTGTGAAACAAACGGAATCAACCCAACAACTACTGCAACAACTGATGAGACATAATAGAGCATGATGATGACCATCAGATACTTCTATCATAATGTTCCAATCCCTTATACACTTTTACTATTTATATCTGATTAATGACTAGAAGAACTTGACCCTCAGTGCTGAGCAGCATCTCAGATTAATCTCCAGGTTCCAGCTTTCAGATGATGTTCACCACTTCTATGTGACATCTACTGTTGACCTGCTATCTCCCCTAAAGACCCCCTGGACTCCCTAAAGACCCCCTGGACCCCCTAAAGACCCCCTGGACCCCCTAAAGAAGACTAAAACTGGTCTATTGTGGTTCTCAGAGGGTTAAACATTCAACCTGTGTTGAATAATGACTAAAATGACAGGAATGTTCAGTATAATCTGACGACTGAACAGGACTGAAATTAAATTAAAAAAAAAAAGATAGCTGACAATAAGAGAGAAAAACATTTTGACTAAAATCAAATGACTTTTTGGCGACTAAAACTATGAAGGATAAAAATGTGACTAAATGTAATAAGTATTTCCGTCTGACGTCTGACGTAGGTTTCTGCATGATGACATTTTACATATATACTGTATATATATCCTGTATATATACATATATCCTCACCCATTCAGTGTGTATTACCTACAGTAACTTAGATGGCCGGCGGCACGGAAGCTAAGCAAGAACTGCTGTGGATGCCACGTTCGATCAGATCCGAAACAACACAATAACACAAACAAACTAGCCGATCGATGCAGCGGTAGACCAGCTACTCAACTTTAGCAAAATTAAACATTTTTCAACTCTCGCCGACCAGAACAAAAACACCAAACGTGCAGCGTTCAGACGCTCAGAACAGACGCTCAGAACAGACGCTCGGCGGCTCGTCACGCTGCTGGTGTTTTGAGTGTAAATACGTGGCGCTCCCATTGCTAAGGATTTAAAAAAGAAAAAACATGGCGGTTGTGGCGGTTAGCTTGTCAATAGCGCGGTGTTGCATTATTGCGGTGAATGTGACAGCAAACCAACCCTTTCAGTTATTTCCAAACTAACGTTGTCTCAGCTAGAGCTGGCATTCACATTATTCATACCCTTATTGATTAGCTTGCTATGCTGACCTACGTCACTGCTCTCTGCTAACGGCTGAGTGGACGGTTACATTTGAAAACAACAGAAAAGAACGCAGATGGAGCCGCCCTATGAACTGTGATTAAAAAACTGCTTAAAAAAGGGAAACATTTCTGAAAATATAAAGATTCCTGAAGTCCCACCTTCTCCTTCAGCACGCTCAGCTTCTGCGTGAGGTCGACGACCTCCGTCTTCATCTCAGAGCGCTGTTTCTCTGAGCTGCTGCATTTCCTAGAAACACTCTCGAGCTGCAGAAGAAGAAACAACTAGATAAAGTAACTATCGTTGAACACTGAACTTCGAGAAGAACAGAAACAAGGAGTCAGAAGTCTTACGGCGTGCTCAGCCTGGAGGAGCTTATCAGACACGTCTTTCAACTGAACTTCTTTCTCACTCAGAGATTCTCGGAGGCCGTTGATGAGCTCCAGCTTCTCAGACGTCTTGGCCAACGTGTTCTCCTTCTCGATGAGCGAGCTCTCTAGACACTCTTGAGTGTTACTCAGCCTGAAAACACAATCACAACAGTTATAATATCAAATACCAGGCTGTATGCAGCAATGCCGAGTTTAGAAGTCCTCTGAGAGCTAATTTGACAAAATGAAAGTGGCCGAGAGCTACTCATAGCGCCGTCAAGTTGTACATCGCCAGCAGACATCATTTCTGTCTTTACTTTCATGGTCCTTTAATAATGTTTCAGCCGCCGCAGTCATCGCTTCTGTTACAATCCCTCACTAGGTGAAGGCTTTTTTGTTTCGTTAGGATGTGCGCCACTTTAAACGAAGCCTCTGCTGCAGCGTTGGCCTTCTTCTGTCGTCTTTTAACCGTTGTTTCCAGCTCCTTCACCTTTTCCGTTCGTAGACTGCTACCAGACGGAAAGTCCCGTGAAAAGTTGCCGTGGACTTTGGTGAAGTGGCGCTCAACGTTACATCTTCTACCGACTGACACGCTCGCACCGCAAACGAGACATTCCTCATTAAACTAGTATATTTTTTTTATTTTTCTTGGCCTGGCTATTTTCTGTGGTGATTGTCAAATCTGGTGTACGCTTGCTGGCCTGCTGTCATCGCCTGATGTTACCGCGTCGCTGATGTCATGACATTTGAAAGCAGCACAACTTGTTTAATTGTCAGCTGATTTTGTGTCAGAAGGGGGCGCCATGTCTGTGAATTTGATTGGATACACATTTAAACTGGTTTACAATGTGACTTTGTGTTATCAATTGTATGTCCATATTCTTGTAACCTTTAGCGAGCCACTCAGACACCGGTAGTGAGAAAGCTACTTGTTGGAGACCCCTGGTCCAGACGCTCCGGAGAGGAGGAGCTCGTCTCCATAGATACCAACAACTTTTCTTTCCACTGTTGCTGCTTTGGTGAAGTCCCAGATATGTCAGAAAACCAAACGCTGTCATGTCTGGGTTCATAACATCACCCGGCAGCGAGCTGTATTCACATACACTGACTGTATCTAGCAGCCACACGTCTCTACTGCGGTATGAACCTAAAATAAACAGACTCTACTGTGATTTAATATCAATAACCAGATCATAATGATGCTGAATGAACTACATAATGATGCTGATTAGTAAAAAGTCTGAATTCATGCTTTGTCAGGTCTGTTACCATGACGACAAGCAAACAACTTTTAAAATGCTTGTTTTCTGAATGGAGTCTGGATGGATCAGAGCCAGGCTATGCAGCTGCTCCATCAACACTCAACATGACGTCATCTAGAGACGTTGTTGTTTCTACCACAGACAGTCTGTGGTTTCTGCTCTCTGGACAGATGTGATGGACTACCGTAGCTCTGGGTGACCACAGACAGTCTGTGGTTTCTGCTCTCCGGACAGATGTGATGGACTATCGTAGCTCTGGGTGATCACAGACAGTCTGTGGTCTCTGCTCTCTGGACAGATGTGATGGACTATCGTAGCTCTGGGTGATCACAGACAGTCTGTGGTTTCTGCTCTCTGGACAGATGTGATGGACTATCGTAGCTCTGGGTGATCACAGACAGTCTGTGGTCTCTGCTCTCTGGACAGATGTGATGGACTATCATAGCTCTGGGTGATCACAGACAGTCTGTGGTCTCTGCTCTCTGGACAGATGTGATGGACTATCGTAGCTCTGGGTGATCAGACACATACTAGATTTATTTATCCTCCATTTCTGATTCAACAACGTCAGGACGTCAGTGAGGAGAGGAGGACGATCTCAACGCTGAGAGGCTTTCACTTTTGAAAAGCAGGCTTTTGCTCGTTATTATAAATAGATGTGATCTTCCCCTCTGTATCATCCTGCTATATTAGATTAGATCAGAGGTATAACCCTGATTAGAGCAGTGAATGAACAGCTCACCCTTTGAGCTGCTCGTTGAGGCTGCTCACCAGCAGCTGATGCTTCTCTGCGTCTCGGCTCTGTTGACTCCGGACGCCGGCGAGTTGGATCTGTAGTCTCTCAGACTCGTTCTGTGGCGGCAGAAAAAGACAGATCAATATGCAAAGATTAAACAAAGAGCTCTGAATAAAGAAACTCTCACTGCACACAGACAGGACAGGACAGCAGACCCGCTGGAGAACAACTGTTGTTGTCACCATCACAATATTAGATTTATATTCCCCATCTATGTGGTAGTAATAATGAACTTTGATATTCACCATTTGTTGACAGTTACAAGGTAAAGGGATAGTTCAGGTGTTTCTCAGTGGGGTTGTATCAGGTTCTTTTCCATAGTCAGAGTATTACTACAGTAGAGTTTGGAGAAAAGTAATGTACTGCTGTGGACGGATTTGAGATGTCTCATGGTCGCTCTCGTGTATCTCCGCTGTTCAGACTCAGACTCCAACACAAACTCCAGTGAAGCACCAAAACCTCTTGGTTGTATCTAGTGAAGCTGTTAAACAGTGTTGGCCGCGGTCGGAGGACGCGGGGGAGACCGTAGCTTTGGTCTCCAGGACCGGAGTCTCTGCTCCTCTGCTCCTCTGCTCCTCTGCCTGCCTTCACTCACACACCGCGCTCCTTCTCTCTCTCTCTCTCCACCTCTCACGTGCATGCTGCTCACTCCACACTGCAGAAGAGTTAGTTTAGCTCTGAGAATATCTAGTGAATGTTCAGTGGACGTTTGTGCAGAAATAACTGCTGCAGCTCCTCCAGACCAACAGAGGTTTCCCGTGTCTTGTGAAGTGACGGGGCTCTGCAGAGAGAAACGTTATCGTCTCCGACCAAAACTCCGGCGTCTCCCCCGTTCCCTCCGGCCGCGGTCGGGAGGCTGAGGCGGGAAAAGCCAACACTAGGATCAGCATTGATTCATGGAGAGACCTTGGTCTGGTCAGCTAACATTACTGCCAAGCAGCTGAAATATAGAGTGATATTGTGCTTTTAGCTGACGTGTGTCTCCTCACTGTGTTGAGCGATGCTCCTTCATGTCTATGTAGAGCGAGCACAAGCGCGAGCAACAGGACTTTAGTTGACTTAACGGACACAGGTGAAGCTGTTAACAACACATTATGATTCTTACTAACAGTCCCTTTAAACTAACCTAAAAACGAACTAACCTATCGGTGCAGCGGTAGACCGGCGGCTCCTGTGTTCTCAGAGGTAAGACTGTTTCTGTGAATGGAGTCTGGTGGCTCCTGTGCTGCTCCTCCTGTCTGCTTCTACTAACTCCGTCTACTGCAGGTAGAACACTGACTGTGGAGAAGAACCTCCCACTTCAACATCTGTCCCCTTTAAGCAGTGACGTGTGATCTCCGACACCCAGTGAGTCTATCTGAATATCAGAACGTGTCCGAGATTAAACAAGCACACCACACCGTTAGCCGTCACCGCACACACACACATGAGAGACCCAACACACCTGAGAGACCCAAAATGGCTGCTCATCTTCATCTACATCAAACGTCACCTGTGTTAGAAGGTGTGTTTGTTACAGAATCTAGTCCTCATGCAATTCACTCATGGTTTCCTCCGTTAGTAGGCAAGAAATTAGGTTACAGTTCACAGTGTGAGACGAAATTTAACAAGTTTGATTTAACCCTGGGGGGGGGGTTGATGACGTGTGATGCTGGGTCCAGGGAGGTTACCTGTAAGGCCTCTATGCGGGCCTGCAGCTGCAGCCGGTCCTCCAGGTCTTGACAGCGCTCCTCCAGGCTCAGGATCTGCTCCTGCAGCTGGTTCCGTTCCAGTTCCAGTTCCTCCACAACGGACCGCAAACCGTCTGGAAGTAGAAGCATCTGCAGTATTACAAACTGGGTCTCTATGGCGACATTACCAGGAAAAAAATCATTATAACAAGCGGCGCACAAACAGGAAATGAGATCCAAGAACTTATCGCCACAGGTGGCGCTAAATAGAAACCGGTTGCTCAAAGGGGATAACTATATGTGAATTTACTGTGCTGTAGGATTATCATTGTGAGTTAATCATTTGAAAAATGTTGGCGAATGTTTTGTTTATCTCTGTGGAAGATATCTGACGTTTGGTTCCTACTTCTAACAAGACTTGGGAGCCAACATGTGGGATCATCTCTGGGTCGTCAGTTAGTGTGGATACAACGGATAAATGGCTGAGAATGACGCAAACGCCCGGTTCAGACTACACGATATCAGCCCGATTATAAACCGATACGGCCGTCGTAGGGTGTCGACTCGGATCGGGAACGATAAATGGGCGTTGTGTGCGACAGTCGATGGTATCATCTGGTGTAGGGTGTCGTAGTACACGACAACCGACGCCGCGTCTGGGACGCCTCACGACGTCCCAAAAGAAAGTCTATTACGTTTGATTCTTTCCACGACGTGTTCCGTGAATTTCACCGGCTGAGCTCGGACGCACACAGCTGGAAACAGCCGTCGCGTCTTTACTCATGGAGCATCCTGTTGCGTGCCCGCTTTCTTTCTCTTCTCCCTGTCAATTAGATTTGCCGCCTCACGGTAACGTTACCACGGCAACAGATCCGAGGTTACCTGTAAGCTCGTCACCGTGAGGCAGCGGAGGACCCGCGAGTTAACACAACTACATTGGTTCTTCTACGCAGGTTGCCTTCACGTTTAATTAAACTAATTATATGTCACTTTTTAAAGATGTGACAGCCCTGCTGGACAACTGAGGGAAAAAGAGGATCTCATCTACAGGAAAGGTGAATCAGTGGGAAGTCACGATCACAGGATGAAATAAACTACATCTGTTTAGAGCATATACGCTCATTAAAATGATATTATCAGGATATAGATTCATTCGTTAAAAGACAGAGAGTGAAATACAACACCAGGGCTCAAAGTTTAGTCACAAACAACCAAAACGTACATCCGTCAGCTTTCTATTCAAAACATGACTCTCCATTTATAATTCACTTTTTAGTTTTTATTTAGGTAACACTTTATAATAATCATTTATAAATGATAGCTCATTAAACTTAGTTAATAGTTATTTTACTGTTAACAATTTAATGATAATTATTAATGCTTACTAATTATTACCATAATTTATATCATTAGTTTGTGTAATATGAAATAATTAGTTTATTCTATATGATTATATTCTAAGTTATTATATATATTATTTTTATTATTCATTTAATATATATATAATATATAATTATTATTATATGATATATTATTTAATATTATATTTATATTTTACGTATTATTATATATTATTTTTATTATTTATTATACATATAATATAATATTATTATTATAGGTTGCTATATTATATATTATTATATTATCTATAAGAGACGTAATATTTATAGATGTTTTATAAAGTATTTATTAACCATTTAACAGGTATAATTATAATCATCAGTTGTAGCAATAGACATCCAAATAATGTTTATAGATGTTTTACAAACCAGTTATTAACCATTAATAAAGTGTTACAATTATCCATCTATGTAATCTTTACAAATTATATTTTAATCATTAACAAATACTTATATATAATATATTATATATATATATTTTATATATATATATTATATATATATATTATATTATATAATATATATATAATATTATATATATATTATATATATATATAATATATAATATATATAGTATATAAAATGTTATAATGTGTGCAACAATAAACGGTATAGCCTTACTAATAATTAGTAAACATTATTAATTATCATTTCATTGTTGGACAACAGTAGAATTACTATTAACTAAGTTTGATTAACTATCATTTATAAATGACGGTTCTTATAAAGTGTTACCTTTATTCATATTTCATTTAGATAACAGCTGATGTATTTTTTGGTTTCATGACAAGCAGCAGATTAAAAGACAAGAAGACAGGATGAGAGGAAATGAGGAAAATAAAGAGCAGAAACATGCAAACAATAAAATAAATAAAACTCACCACAGATGATGGAGGATCTTCACCGACTGAACATTTATATGATCTCACAAGAACTCATTCAGAGCATTCAGACGACTTAACCCAACAAACACTAGCCAGCTCAACCAGCATGCACGTGTCCAAAGGAAAACACAAACCGATGAATGAGCGTCTCACTCTGAGGGTTATAACACCAATATATATATATAGAATATATCCCAGAGCTGGTTTTAATAAATGTGAGCTTTAATTCAGCTTGCTGCAGTGTGACTGAGTCCATCAGCTGAACCAAGCTAATCCCAATAAAGAGATAAACCCAAACTGTTGGCGGGTTAGATGAAAAACAAAGAACCACGTTTGGAGTGTTATATGGTGAAAAACAAAAAACAAAATATATCAACCCAAACACAACTTCCCAACGTGATGAACGTGTGCATGCGGGCATAAACTGTCCAGCGGGTCTCACACCTGTGTCGGGAGTACTGTACTCGGGCCACCAACCTCCCATGTTCTCTCCCTCCATCGGGGTCGTGCTCTCGGAGGCGCTCCGCGGGTCCTGGAACGACGCCTGACCGTCGAACTCAAAGTCCTCCTGAAAGTTATAAACAACGCCCAGTTACTCACTACGTTTACATGCACAGAATATTCCCTTTTTTGCCCTTAATCCAAAAAAACAAAACCAATATTCCTACTAAGCTGTTTACATGGCTAATTCAAATGAATATTCCACTAATATTCCCGTTTACATGCAGCAAATCTCCCTTTAAGGTACATAAATGTGCGATTAAACATCCCAGCACGTTTAAGCATTTAACAACATGTGTGAAAGCAATGCCGGCACAACCACAGTAACGTCGGCCCGTCCGCCTACCTGCAGGCTCCGTTGGGCCGGAGCCGCCAGCTTCTTGGCCCGGTGCGGGCCGAGCCCCCGAGCCTGAGTCAGCTCCTCCTCCAACTCCTGCTGCCGAGTGGCCAGTGCTGGATCGGAGCAGCCAGGAAAGAACCAGTCATCCTCAATCAGTTTTGTGCCACAGGGAGAGGGGGGGGATGTTGGGTTGGATTGAGGATGTATATTTATGGATGGGAGGGGGGTGTAACATGGGGAGGACAGAATGATGGCAGAGTGAAAGAAGACACTGATGGAGAGGAGATAAGTGTGGTGGTGGTTTTGATGAAGAGGGGGATGAGGCACTTTCAACACCACTAATGAACTTCGTAACATAGAAAACAGTTTCGTCCAACAGTGAACGCAACAACAGAGACAGACGGGAGAAAGACTGAGAGAAGGAAGGCTGGAGAAAGAGAAAGTTACTTAAACTGTAGATACATTAGACCGGCACATACGGGAACTTGGCCACGCCCTCTATAGGGGGATAGAAAAATCAAAGATCTCTCTTGGACTTCGATGTAGTCTAGTCTGACGTCTGTTTGATTGTAATTTTAACAAGTCTGAATGCATTCATCTCGTTGGTTTTATACACGTTATTCAGTGATCTTGCCTGAACCAACTTGTTTGATCTGTAGGCTGAGGTTTAGTCTGATGCTGCTGTAACGTTAATGTGTGACTGTATAACTCAAGCTAACGTTAGCTGGCCGTGCTAGTCACCGTCAGCAGCATCATTTAGCCGTTCAGCACTCTGACTGAATATTCATGTACGGTCTGAGCCTCAGATGTCAGAGAGAACGCCTCGTTAACCCGCTACACAACAGCTGTTCATTTTCATCAAGACTTTCTTTATTCTATATGCTTCTATTGTTATGTCATAATATGCATATTATACATATGGATACTATTATTACTATTTACTTACTTACTAATTTATTTATTACATTTTTCTAATTTTTTTGGACATATTTCAGACATTTTTCTGACTTTTTTGGATATTTTTTTACTTGGTTTTCGGACATTTGTCGGATATTTTTGGTCATATTTTGGACTTTTTTCCAACATTCTTTGGCCCTTTTTGCGGATATCTTTCGGACATTTTTCAGACCTTTTTTGGACCTTTTTTGGATATCTTTCAAACATTTTTTCTGAGGGTTTTTTGGACATTTCTTGACTTATTTCGGACATTTCTTTCCCCCAAAAGGAGGCAAAGTAGAAGTTTGGAAACATGTTTCAACTCCTTCTGTTTACTGTGTTACTGTCTATGAGGGACACGGGATTGGTTTCCCCAGAAGGGGGCGTGGCCATGAGACTCTGGGTGACGTACTGCCGGTCTGATGTACAGTATATGTATGTTTGCATGAAGTTTGTGGTCCTGAGAAACACTTGAAAAGCAACATTCTGGTCAGAGCCATGCACGTCTAATTTACACAGCAAAGGAAAACAGCAATCAGACACGTAGGAGACGAGGAGCACGAGTGTCTGTGGGAGGAAGGAGAGGCTGAACGTTTCACCACCGGCTCCTTCAACAGGAGGACCAGACAGGTATTTAGAGAAACACAGGTCTGAGGGGGTTCTTGCAGTGCTTTTAATCTTGATTTTCATTTAGCAGCATAGGATGCAAGCAGGGCAGTGCCAGATTGATTGATTAGGCTGAACAAACGATGTTCCCATCTGTTTTGTGACAACAGGCTGATTTTGATGTGTAGGGAGAGGGAAAGCAAAGGGTGGGGCAGAAGAAGGAGGAGTTCAGTGGGTTAAACAGCGGTCAGTGTGGGTTCAGTGTATAAAGCAGGGTGAAGCAGAGACAGGCTCTATTCTAACTATGCATATATCATCACAACAGTACTGAATAGAATGTAGAACATGCAGCAGGACGGGCTCAGATCAGCTACATCCACACTAATACGTTTTACAACTTTATGCCTAGCGTCCACACTACTCCGGCGTTTTCCACCGACGACGCAGACACCATGTACACCTTCTGTTTTATCAGTCATGACGTGTCCTTCTCTGATTCGTCATCATGTGAACCATTTCCGTAATAAAAGAAACGCCATCAGCCTCGACCACCAGCGGTTCATTTCAACTAGAGCTGTCAAAGTCAACCCGATAATAACTTGTTAACGCAAATGTGTTTTAACGCCACTATGTTCTTTAACACATTATTTTTAGGTTGTAGCGGCTCAGTTTTAAAGATAGAGTGAAGATACTGGCATCATATGAAACTAAAAAAACCTAAGTCTGAAAAAAGTCAGAAAAATGTCCCAAGAAATGTCTGAAAATGTCAGAAAAAAGGCAGAAGAAAAGTCCGATACAGGTATCATATGAAACTATAAACCTGATGAATCCATCGGTACCAACCATGTCAGACTAGCTGGTCATGAAGGAGGTTAAATAACGCTCCAAACACTAAATGTTGTCGAGGAAAAACTGTCATCTCCATGTTCAAAGGGGTCCCTTGACCTCTGACCTCCAGATCAGTGAATGTAAATGGGTTCTATGGGCACCCACGAGTCTCCCCTTTACAGACATGCCCACTTTATGATAATCACATGCAGTTTGGGGCAAGTCATAGTCAAGTCAGCACACTGACACACTGACAGCTGTTGGGCTGCAGTTTGCCATGTTATGATCTGAGCATATTGTTTTCTGCTAAATGCAGTACCTGTGAGGGTTTCTGATCAATATCTGTTCAAATAAAAATAAAATGCTGTTTTAAAACAAAAGCATATTATTGTGGATGTAGCCAAAGTCTGTGGGCCGTCCCCCCCCTGTCTCATTTCTGATCAGAAATTCTACATCAGCGTTCAGCGTATTCAGGCTTTCATAAAGTGAGTTCATATGAGCATTAATCTACAATCACATTTTCAACAAGGAGGCAAATTAATTGATTTATTTTTCCCCAAAAAAGATGAGTAATGTAAATTAAATCAAATTGCAAAATCAAAACCTGACACCTTTGTTGCCCTCAGAACTAAGTCTGCCTTTAAGTTATACTTCTAAATAACATAACGGACACTGTAACAAAGACTTCTAGTTACAAAGATGTTGTGAGCTGCAGCAGCAAACAGAGAAGCGAAAGCTCAGCAGGCAGAGATGTCGATAAAAGTCTTTAGATATTGATTATTAATGTAATTAATAAGCTCTAACTTAGACTCAATGAATGCATGCTGTCGTCACCCTAAAAGCCACATCACAGTCAACAAACTGGTAATTACAGTATTTCCAGCAGCACTTGAAGGCAGCACCAACAACATAAGTGGGTTAGTTTCTCAGAGTAGCTCCAGCTGAATTAAAGCACCACAATATTACAACCACAGGAATGATGGAAGAAGAACTGTCTCTACTAACTAGGACAAGAGAAGGTTTCTGGTTTTCTGTCAGTGCAGTGAGACGCACAGCTCCATGAAACAAGATTAACGGCAGTAGTATTGGAGAAAAAGTCTCAGAACTCACAGGAGGTTCATTCATGTCTACTCCACTTTATGGATTCAGTCAATTTAACAGACACCGGCCATAATTAATGTCAAAGGGACCACTAGCTACTTTATTTTGTGCATTGTTCTTTTATTATAATTAAGTGGCTGGATGTCTAGAGGGATGATTGGAACTTATTTGGGTATTCAAAGATTTGATTACTTGTACTCATCGTGTCCATTTCCTACCAGAAAGCTCTCATAACATTTCATTTTGTTTGCTGTATATCCTGATGTGTTCACACCAAAAGCAAAGCGAATTTTCGCCTCGCTTTACGAATTAAACCGCCGGTATCATCTGTGTTCATTCGCTCGAGACGCGCCGGAGACGCGCCGGAGACGCGCCGGAGACGAGGAGGAGCTCGTCTCCATGGATACCAACAACTGTTGTTTCCTCCATCAACCATGGAAGAAATAACAATTACATGTTGGTGAAGTCCCAGATATGTCAGAAAACCAAACGCCGTCGTGTCTGGGTTTATAACATCACCCGGCGGCGAGCTGTATTCTGTAATTAACCCAAAATAATCACATTGTGCTGTGATTTAATATCAATAAACAGATCAAAATTATGCTGAATTAACTACATAATGATGCTGATTAGTAAAAAGTCTGAATTCATGCTTTGTCAGGTCTGTTACCATGACGACAAGCAGACAACTTTTAAAATGCTTGTTTTCTGAATGGAGTCTGGATGGATCAGTGCCAGGCGATGCAGCTGCTCCATCAACACTCAACATGACGTCATCTAGAGACGTGGTAATTATTTATGCATTTATTTTTTATTTATTGCATTAAAAAATGTAAAAAGAGATTTGTTTAGGAATGTATAAAGAAAAGAATACAGAAATTAATATGTTTGGGGGAATAAGGGGTGAAATGCAAAGGGAAAATCATGCATAAATACATAAATAAATGCATTTTAAAATAAATAAGAAATAAATGCAAAAATAAATAGATAAATAAAAAAATAAATGCAAAAATAAATAAATAATAAATGCAAAAATAAATAGACAAATAAAAAATAAATGCAAAAATAAATAGATGCCCCAAATTTGCATCTATTCGCCTCTTTGCATTAACTTTATATGTAATGGCGCCATGTAAAAGGTTGGCTTTGCGATTGGTGAGAACAAACCATAATTCTTAAGCAATGAATAAAATAACTTCTTCTCTACCTTTTGCACTATTAGCCTACAAACTAAGACGTTCTCTATCGATGTTATTACACATATTCACAGAGTTAGAGCCATCCCATCACAATAGAAAAAATGTTGTTTCATTATATTTGATAACTGGTTATTATTATTATTATTATTGGTGGATTATCCCAAAAATATTTTAGCGGGTCCACACCAGAAAAGAAGAAACAGGAGGAAACAAGATGGGTGAAGGAACAGGAACAACTCAGGAGAGGGGAAGAAGAAGGAGAAACAAAGATGTCAGACTCTAAAGTGCAGCGAGCCTCTGTACTGCCTGCAGCTCACCACAGCAAAGGTTCAATTGAGGGGAGCTGCAGGCAGTACAGCGAACAAGAGCTGCACCGGAGGATCGGGGGGGGGGGGGCGAGCCTGCATGCACAAAACTGATGGGAAACTGTTCTGGGTTGGCTGCTCCCATCCCTGGAGCTGGGGCAGGAGGGGGGGAGGTCCATGAGATGGGAGGCAGCTCGGGGTAAACCAAATACTCCCCATTAACAACGGTGAGGACGGGGGAGGACGGGGGGGGGGGGGGGATAAGAAACAGAAAATAATGTTCAGTCAGACAACAGAGGACATGTTGAATCAGTCAAACACAGATGTCTCACTGCTACACAACATGGAGGTGATGGAGGTATCAGTACAAAGTACAAGGAGAGATTCACCCTCCGTTGCCTGGTGATTAGGTTTAATTCATTTGAATGGATTCTACTGAGAGGTGTTAGAGTCGCCTAAACACTAGAAACACTTCACAGCAGAACGCAACACCACGCTCTGGAGTTATTGGAAATGTTGGAAACAATCCTACGCAGTCACCACTGGAATCTAATTCTAGTAGTAATAGTATAATACTAAGAATATTAGTGTAGCCGGATTTTTATCTGCAACTGTGCAGATATACCGACTTTAAACATCAGGAATAGACATGCAATAAAACATTTGAATGAATTGGAACGAAGCTTGGAACTGTTGGGTACAGCCCTACGCAATACAAATAAACAGCACCACAAACTGCAGCCTCTGAAGTCTAGTTTGACTCATATAACCAAATATCACAAATCACCACTTTGCCTCAAGAGGTTGTACATCATACGACGCCCTCTGTCCTTCGACCCTCTAATCGTATCAGGGAAAACTCAGGAAGAAAGGAGGGATCCATCACCCAGGACGGACAGACAGGCAATGTTGATCAAGTTTGATGGTTAGAATCCTGGCTAGAACACTAACAGATTCTTTTTTAGATACTTGCAACGAATAATTTCAGATGGGGTAAACTAACAAAGTAATTCGGGGAGATGTGCATTCCAAACAAAAACACTATTTGAAAATCACTGAGAATTAGTCGATTATTATTCGAATAATGCCGTCTCTCTCATCGCTCTCTTCTTTACCGTCTCCTCCCGCTGGAGCTAAATGAACGGAAAGCAGTCGATACCGGAGGTTAGCAGGCCTCTAACAGGTCTGAACGACGGGGAGCACAACTTTCAGCCCGAAAGAAAACAGGAGAAAAGTCATGTTAGAGAAATAAAGGAATCTCAGTGCAGCCCGGTGCGGAGTCGGTGTCGGTGCTGGAGCTGAGAGAGAGCGGCCGGTGTTAGCACCTACAAAACGTCACAAAACTGCATCTCAAACAGCGGACTTCGGCAGCACGTCTACCCGTCCTCTGGTGGGTGCGCTGTGGCCGCCGTGCGGTGGTGCGTCTCCTCGGTGCAGCAGCAGCCAGACGGCCGCCTCGCCAGGAGGAGACGGTAAGGAAGAGAGCGAGTGAGAGAGAGTCGGTGTGTTGAGATAATTCTGGTCTCATTTGTGGTCTCATAAACAGTAAATTCATCTAAACCGGGTTGGAAAACGATGTAATCTGGTTGCCGTGGTGATGAATCACGTCTGACTATTAACCACACCCCCATTCTCTGTTTGAGGAAGAACGTTAACCAATAAAACAGGAAGTAAAACTGGCTGGAGGAGGGGGGCTTTAAGGACGACGGAATAATTGATAATTAAAGTGAAAGTTACATTACAGAATATTAAAGGAAACACTGTCTGTGGCATGTGCTGCATTATACACGGATCAACTCTTCTTGCAGTTAAAAGGAAGGTTTTTGATCACATATTAGTTATAATATGTAAAATTCACAAAGAATAAGCTCTGGTAATGTGTGAGATTTTCTACGTAGATCAGGTGTGCATTAGAAAACATCCATGTGAGATTTTCTGTACAATATAACGATAATGATGTATACATATATATTGTGCCTTACCCTCTCTTTCCTCCTCCATGTGGCTGATGCGGAGGGCCATGGCCGCCTTCTCCTCCTTGGCCCGGTCCCTGGCGCTGACCGCCTCAGCTACCATCTCCTGCCACTCCAGAACGTGGCTCTGAGTGTCATCGGCGCTGCCCGACTCGCTGGCCTGCGACCAGAAGGAGAAAGAGAGTCAACGGGAGACGGACAACAATGGGAGACGGACAACAACGAGCCGGTTTACATCGAGCAGGTGAACGCAGAGCGAGGCTGAATCTCTGACCTGAGAGGCGGCCCTCTTAGTGAACTGCTCCAGGTCTGCTTGTAGTGTCCTCTGCTGCTCCTCGTAGACCACCAGCTTCGCCACCAGCATTTCTACCAGAAAACAGCAAACACACAAAGTTCATTTTAACATTACAGCTTCCAATGACACACTGCAGATTTAACTATGATTCCATAAGTCACACATGCACTGCAACCCTGAACTTATCTAGACATCACCCAGAGGAGCTGGAGGTGAGAACGCAAATGTCAGAAATGCAAAAATAATTAAAAAATAAATGCAGCCATTAATTAATTGATAAAATTTGACATAAATTGATATTTCTGTTTTAATTTAGGTCATTATTTATTAATCTTTGCATCAATACCCTTATTTATTTACTCTTCTGTTTAATTTTCCCTTTTTAATTATTTATGTATTGAATTATTTTTGCATTTTTGCATTTATTTATTGGCATGAAGAAATATAAAAAGAAATGTGTAAAGAATTGTATAAAAAAAAGAAAACATAAATAAATAAGTTTGGGGAAAAAAATAAGGGGTAAAATGCAAAGGGGAAAATCATGCAGAAATAAATAAATAAATGCATAAATAAATATGAAATAAATAAATAATAAATGTAAAAGTAAATAGAGTATTTCCAGAAGGCGAGAATGCGTCTGACATTTATGGAGGACAGAACCTGCCAAAATAAAAAAATCAATCAATCAATAAATAAATAAATGACTTGATGAATAAATAAATGTCATTAAATGTAGCAAAAGAAATATTTAAAATAAATGTAGTCATTAATGAATTGATAAAATATGACGTAAATTGATATTTCTGTTTTAATTTGCTTCTTTATTTATTCATATTTTTATTAATTCCCTTATTTATTTACTCTTCGTTTTACTTTCCCCTTTTAATTATTTATGTATTTATTTTTACTAATTTTTAAATGAATTCATTTATTTTTTAATTTATTTTATATTTATTTTAAAATGTATGTATTTATTTATGTATTTATGCACGATTTTCCCCTTTGCATGTCACCCCTTATTTATTTCCCCAAACATATTTATTTTGGTTTTCTTTCTTTATACATTTCTTTAGACATTTATTTTTGCATTTCTTCATGAAATAATTAAAAAAAAAAATGCGAAAATAAATAAATAAATAATAAATGCACAAATAAATGCAAAAATTAATTAATTAATTTAAAAGTTAATTAAAATAAATGAAAGAAATATCAATTTATGTAACATTTTATCAATTAATTAATGTCTTCATTTATTCTTAATATTATTTTTGCTACATTTAATGACATATTTATTTATATATTAAGTCATTTATTGATTGATTTGTGATTTAGGCAGGTTCTATCCTTCACAAACACGGACAGTGTCCTGTTGTGTGCTACATGTGTGAAAGGGAAACTCAGTATACAGTAGGGGAATGAAAGTTACAAAGAAGATATGGAAAAAGCAGAAGCCAATCAGGTTTGATTTTGGTACCGTTGTTTGCTTTGAGCTCCTCGTATTGCTCCACTTTCCAGAGGTTTTCCTCTCTCTCCTCCTCCAGTGCTGTGATACGACTCCGCAGGGCGGTCAGGTCGGGGGGGGCAGATCCAGCCTAAAAGGGGACAAAATAAACAGCTTTTAAATGGGTCTAAAACAGGTTGACCTCGTAGCCTTACGCTGGCGAAGCTCAAAGAGTTCAAGCAATTCCTTTGGATCAATTAAAAGAAGAATATCCTTTTGATGTCACGTGAAGAGCAGATTTTAATTTACAGAAAGCATCTCTAGAAAGGAGCATAATAAAGTAAACGTCTGGTCATCTCACCTGACTTCTCTTCAACTCCTCCTCCAGGTGTCTGATCCGAGATTTAGACCAGGCTTTCATCTTCAGGAACTTGGCCTCTGATCTGCTGGCTTCGTCTGTTTTCTGCTTCGCTTGGGCTTCAAAAACAGAAGAGAGAGAAAGTCAGAAGAACTTGTGATATTCAAGGTTATAGGAGGACAAACCGGGTTTCTAAAGAGAGCCCACAGATTTACATCTATTGTCATCTAACTAAAAAAGCAACTGGCTCCCAGTAAGTCACAGAATTGACTTTAAAACACTACTTGGTGCTCTTTGTTCCTGCTTTTATATATGTAAAGCACTTTGAATTGCCTTTGTGTATGAAATGTGCTATATAAATAAACTTGCCTTGCCTAAATTACATCTCCTGAATGCTTTGTGCTACTGACATATGTAGATATGATGTCTGAGTGACCACGATGATGAGATGTCCTCTGTATGTCTACTGAATAATCAAACAACCAACCTTCCAGCTCAGCTATCCGTTGGATGGAGGCTGGATCTGCAGACATGCCTCCACCTCCTGAGGCCTCCTGACTGGGAGCCGGTTCTGCTGTTCTCGAGGTCCTCCTCAGCTCCTCCAGCTGCCCCAGGAGATCCTGCTGCATTTGGGCCATCAGGGCCTGATGCTGCTCCGTCACTCGCCGCACCTCCGCCTGCTGCTTTTCCATCAGGTCGCGAAGCTGCGCTCGCATCACGTGCTTCTCCGCCTCCATCTTGGATTCCAGGCTCTCTCGTTCTACGTGCAGCCGACGCAGCCGCTCCGCGAGCTCCTGCGAGGAGGAAACGTGACGGTCATTTAACTTCATGTTTGAAGAGAAGATAAGGAACAACTAGTACATACAGTTTATCTACAGTGAAGAGATGTCGTTCCTGACCTTTATCTGTTGGTCCCTGCCGTCCACCTCTCCCTGCAGAACATCAATGACCTGCGTTTTACCCAGCAGCACCTCCTCCTTCTCATGGAGCTTCTGTTTCAGAGCCTTCAAAAGCTGAGGAGACAAACAATACAGCAGTAGCAGAGCAGATTTAAATCTTTGAGTGACACTTACATACGATAGAAACAATATTCCCAAGAGAAGACAGAGAGACCCGCGGGATTACAGGCGTCCCCGACCGACTTTACCGTCTTTCAGAGGCCGTCGCAGGCTAAATAACGCTCCACAGTTATTAAACTGGCATGGCCATTTTCAAAGGGGTCAGAGGTCAGAAAAATGCCCCAAAAAATTTCCAAAAAAGTCAAAAAAATGTTTGAATAAATTGTCTGAATATAAAGCCAGAAACATTTCCAAAAAATGTCCAAAAAAAAGTTAAAAAAGATAGAAAAATATCCCAAAAAGTCCAAAAACATCCAAATAAATTGTCCAAATATAAAGTCAGAAAAATGTACTGGACATTTTTTGAACATTTTTGAACATTTTTCAGTCTTCGTTTTTTACATTTGTCAGACATTTTTTTTTACATTTCTTTTTCTTTTTGATGGCTTTCCTCGCTAGATTGACAATAAGGGGGTTTCTGAGCGGTTTATACAACAGAAGTGCTCGCCATCCAATCACCGAAAAATGACAATTCTTGCAGAAATCTCCAAAATGTCAAAAGTTTTTGATCCCAAATCACAGCATGTCTTTTTCTCTGGTGTTCCTCAAGGTCTTGGTGTCTTAATGTGGTATTTTGGAGAGATTATTGATCATTTTTTATCAATTCTCAATTTCAATTTAGCACCAAATCTGTTTAACAAATTGTATAAATTGACCATCATATTCTTCTATCATAATGTTCTAAACCCTGATACACTTTCACTACTTTATTTCTGATTAATGACTAGAAGAACTTGACCCACAGCGCTGAGCAGCATCTCAAATTAATCTTCAGGTTCTCAGCTTTCAGATGATGTTCACCACTTCTATGTGACATTTACTGTTGACCTGCTATCTCCCCTAAACACCCCCTGGACTCTTCAGAAGGTTAACTAACAGAAGATTAGTTGTTTCCTCCCGGCTTCATTAGAAATGCATTGTTGTCTCTACCTGCTCTAAGTCTGCGCTGGCATCAGACTTCGCCGCCAGCTTGAAGAGCTCCTGTTCGTGCATCTGGCTGATCTCCGTCAGCTGGTTATCTTTCTGAATAATGATGTCTTTGAATGTCTGGATCTGAAACCAAACACAGAGTGCATCATCATCAGGCACCAGATAGCAACACCTTCTACAACAGGAGCATCACTGCATTTTAAAACAACGTTCCTGTGTAACCAAACAGTAACAACGTGGTCAAACTCACGTTCTGTTTGTACATGTTCTCCTTCTGGACGTACTGCTCCTTCTCTGTGGCCAGCAGCTCTTTGAGGCTGTCCGTCTGCTCCTTCAGCAAACTGTAGCGCTCCTCCGCCTCTCCCACCTTCCTGGTCAGGCTCTGCACCAGCAGCTGCAGCTCCTGCATCGCTCCGCTGTCCTCCGCCACCTGAGCAGGTAAAGCACAGGTTGAGTATGCAATAAACACGCAGTATAGAGAGAGCCAAATGTCCCTCTATTGCCTTTTGGGTTGAACGTCCTCTGTTATTTCTTCTCCCCTAATCACAAGATGTAAAAAAGATGTAAACAAAAAGATGCCGTATGACCTGTTGTTGTGGTGCAGGTGTGATGGGCTGATCTCCTGCCAGCGCTGTTTGCAGGTGAACAATATAGGCCTCTTTTTCCGCCAGCTTCCTGTCCCTCTCCGTCAGCATGGCGTCCATTTCCTCGCCCCGCTGCCGCTGGGACTCCACCTCCTTCCTCTGGAAGAAAACAGTAACCAGCTTTTCGTTAGAGAAATGAAAACAGATTTGAATGCCTGTTTGCTTCCAGGACAGTAGAGAAGAGGAGGTAAGCTAGCTAGGTTTTACTACTTCTATTGTACATTGGTATCTAATCGGCTGCTCTGCTTTAACTGGGAGAGAGCCTGTGGATGGCCGAACCAAAGTTTCTGACATGTCAGAAATTCATCCGATCGGTCAGGAGGAGTTGATCGGTCCTCGGTCCTCCCCGGTACACTGCACGGCAAACGACGCCTGACGAAGCTGAAATTCTGTCCGACTCTAAAATGAGCCGTGCGGCTCAAATTTCGGGCCAAAAAACGGGCTGAAATCGTAAAGTGTACGCCCGGCTTAACCTGAGATAAGACAGAAAGTTAGTTAGGATTTGCTTCTTTAATACCACGTTGACAAAGATCCTATCTTAGACTTAGACTTCCTATCTTATCTTAAGACTTAAGATAAGAAGTTTCTGGGCCCAGAAATGTATTTTGTCCCTATATAAACACACACTATTGTTAGTCTGTTAACTATAACAGAGAACTAGTAAGCAGACTTAACTAACAAGACAGAAGTCTGTTCTGATGGATCCTTTGGTCTTTACTTGTTTGAAGCCACAACTAAATATTTATAATACTTGACTTGACTATGACTTGCCCCAAACTGCATGTGGTTATCATAAAGTAGGCATGTCTGTAAAGGGGAGACTCGTGGGTACCCATAGAACCCATTTACATTCACTGATCTGGAGGTCAGAGGTCAAGGGACCCCTTTGAACATGGACATGACAGTCATCCTCGCCAACATTTAGCGTTAGTTTGATGTGTTATTTAACCTCCTTCATGACAAGATAGTATTTTTCAGACCTTTTCCGGATATTTTTCAGACTTTTTTGGATATTTTCTGACTTTGTTTTTAGTATTTTCTGACATTTTATTGGACAAAAGCACTCACACATTGACATATCTGGAGGTCAGAGGTCAACAAAATATTTATAATACATTTTCTACCAATAACTGTACAGCCCTTCTTTGTGATACCACTCAGACGAAATAACATCGCTCACACATTATGTGCTTATGAGATGAACAACTCCATCTCATTTTGCTGTAGGTGAAGACTCTTTACCTTGAGTTCCAGTTCCTCCTGTCTTTGTGCAAGCTGCTGTTCTAGCTCCTCAACCTTCTTCTTCAGCAGGACGATCTTGCCCCGACTGGCGTGCTCTCCTCCTCCTTCCGATGACCCCTACAAGGGGAACAAAAACACAATGATATCATGCACGTATTGGACTACATATGCCACAAACATACAGTGCCATTGTTGCACTGACAGTATCCAGCAGCCACACATCTCTACTGCGGTATGAACCCAAAATAATCACATTGTGCTGTGATTTAATATCAATAAACAGATCAAAATGATGCTGAAATAACTACATAATGATGCTGATTAGTAAAAAGTCTGAACTCATGCTTTGTCAGGTCTGTTACCATGACGACAAGCAAACAACTTTTAAAATGCTTGTTTTCTGAATGGAGTCTGGATGGATCAGTGCCAGGCTCTGCAGCTGCTCCATCAACACTCAACATGACGTCATCTAGAGACGTTGTTGTTTCTACCACAGACAGTCTGTGGTTTCTGCTCTCTGGACAGATGTGATGGACTATCGTAGCTCTGGGTGACCACAGACAGTCTGTGGTTTCTGCTCTCTGGACAGATGTGATGGACTACCGTAGCTCTGGGTGACCACAGACAGTCTGTGGTTTCTGCTCTCTGGACAGATGTGATGGACTACCGTAGCTCTGGGTGACCACAGACAGTCTGTGGTTTCTGCTCTCTGGACAGATGTGATGGACTATCGTAGCTCTGGGTGACCACAGACAGTCTGTGGTTTCTGCTCTCTGGACAGATGTGATGGACTACCGTAGCTCTGGGTGACCACAGACAGTCTGTGGTTTCCGCTCTGACACATACTAGATTTATTTATCCTCCATTTCTGGTTCAACAACGTCAGGACGTCAGTGACCACGGGAGGACGATCTCAATGCTTCGCTCTTGGTGTGAATGCGACATTAGAATTGGGATTAAAATAAAGTCAGGTTGAAGTAGGTGTGGATGTGCGTGCCTTCACCTTTTTGCTGTGTGTTGGCGTGCCCTGACCTCCCTGTTGTTTCTTCAGCTCCTCCAGCTGTGCGTTGAGCGACGTCACCTTGGCCTTGTTCTGCAGACGCAGCTTGGACAACTTGGCGTCACATGTCTCCTTTTCCACCTGAGTCACACACACACAATTTGTTCTTCACCTCCAGTTTGATACAACATCAGTTATCAGTAGAGGCCGTCCTTATTAGGACCTTTGAGTGAGAATAGTAGTGTGATGATGGGCTGTAGTGGGATGGATGTCTCTGTTTACACCTTTCAGTCAGGAGACTTCTACGCAAAACATTTACTGTATCAAGGCTGAACTCTAATCTCACATTCCTCTCTTTATTATTGTGCAGCAGACTTTGACTTGGGAGTTTAATAGTTAACTAGATCCGGGTTTATTTTTACTGAATGATCTCACCAACAGGAGAACAACTGTGCCTGGCTCAGTCAGATACCTCTCAGACAGGCCTCAGAGCATGCACTACTGCATTTAGTACAAGGGAAATTACATTAAAATATCAATGTCATGTCATAACTGGGGCTGTCGATGGATTAAAATATTTAATCGCGATAAATTGCTAATTAATTGCAATTTTTTAATGTTCAAAATGTTTGTTAAAGGGAGATTTATCAAGAATGTAATACTTTATACAAATGTATGTATATATGTGTGTGCTGACTTGACTATGACTTGCCCCAAACTGCATGTGATTATCATAAAGTGGGCATGTCTGTAAAGGGGAGACTCGTGGGTATCCATAGAACCCATTTACATTCACTGATCTGGAGGTCAGAGGTCAAGGGACCCCTTTGAAAATGGCCATACCAGTTTATCCTCGCCAAAATTTAGCGTAAGTTTGGAGCGTTACTCAACCTCCTTCATGACCAGCTAGTATTTTTCAGACTTTTTTTTTCAGACTTTTTTTTCAGACATTTTCAAACTTTTTTGGACATTTTTCAGACTTTTTTTGGATATTTTTTAGACATTTTTCAGACTTTTTTGGTGATATTTTTCTGACTATTTTTGGACATTTTTCAGAAAATTTTAGCACATTTTTAAACATTTTTTCAGACTCTTTTTGGAAATTTTTCAGACTTTTTGGGATATTTTTCAGACATTTTGGATATTTTTCAGACTTTTTTGGAAATTTTTCAGACATTATTTAGACATTTTTAAACATTTTTCAGACTTTATGGATATTTTTCAGACATTTTTTGGAAAGTTTTAAACATTTTTCAGACTTTTTTGGATATTTTTCGGATATTTTTCAGACTTTTTTGGAAATTTTTAAACATTTTTCAGACTTTATGGATATTTTTCAGACATTTTTTGGAAAGTTTTAAACATTTTTCAGACTTTTTTGGATATTTTTCAGACTTTTTTGGAAATTTTTAAACATTTTTCAGACTTTTTTGGACATTTTTCAGACTTTTTTTTGGATATTTTTCAGCCTTTTTAGACTTTTTTTGGGGATTTTTTGGATATTTTTCAGACGTTTTGGGATATTTTTTTGACACTTATGGACATTTTTCAGACTTTTTTGGACATTTTCTTTGGACATTTTTCAGACTTTTTTGGACATTTTTCAGATATTTTTTCGACTTTTTGGGACATTTATGGACCTTTTTCAGACTTTTTTAGACATTTTTCAGACTTTATGGATATTTTTCAGACATTTTTCAGGACTTTTTTGGAAATTCTTTCAGACTTTTTTTCTGACTTTTTTTGTACATTTTTCTGACTTTTATGGATATTTTTCAGACTTTTTTGTACATTTTTCAGTTTTTTGGGACATTTTTCAAACTTTTTTGGATATTTTTCAGACTTTTTTTGGAAATTTTTATGACATTCTTTGGACATTTTTAAAATATTTTCAGACTTTTTTCAGACTTTTTTTTGGACTTTTTTCAGACTTTTTTGGACATTTTTCAGTTTTTTGGGGACATTTTTCAGACTTTTTTTGGTACATTTTTAAACATTTTTCAGCCTTTTTTGGAAATTTTTCAGACTTTTATGGATATTTTTCACACATTTTGGGATTTTTTTTCAGACTTTTTTGGAAATTTTTCAGACTTTTTTGTACATTTTTCAGACTTTTATGGATATTTTTCAGACTTTTTTTGTACATTTTTCAGTTTTTTGGGACATTTTTCAGCCTTTTTAGACATTTTTCAGACTTTTTTTTGTACATTTTTAGACATTTTTCAGACATTTTTAAAACTTTTTTGGATATTTTTCAGACTTTTTTGGAAATTTTTATGACATTCTTTGGACATTTTTAAAATATTTTCAGACTTTTTTCTGACTTTTTTGACATTTTTCAGACTTTTTTTGGACTTTTTTCAGACTTTTTTGGACATTTTTCAGTTTTTTGGGGACATTTTTCAGACTTTTTTGGATATTTTTCACACATTTTGGGATTTTTTTTCAGACTTTTGGAAATTTTTCAGACTTTTTTTGGATATTTTTCAGACTTTTTTTGACATTTTTAAACATTTGTCAGACTTTTTTTTCGGATTTTTTTTGGACATTTTTCAGACTTTTTTGGATATTTTTTGGACATTTATGGAACTTTTTGGACATTTTTCAGACTTTTTTTGGATATTTTTCAGACTTTTTTGGACATTTTTAAACATTTGTCAGACTTTTTTTTCAGACTTTTTTTGGAAATTTTTCAGACTTTTTTGGATATTTTTTGGACATTTATGGACCTTTTTCAGACTTTTTTGGACATTTTTCAGACATTCTTTGGAAATTTTTCAGATTATTTTGGATATTTTTTTACATTTATGGACCTTTTTCAGACATTTTTCAGACTTTTTTTGGATATTTTACAGACTTTTTTGGAAATTTTTAAACATTTTTCAGACTTTTTTTTCTGACTTTTTTTTGGACATTTTTCAGACTTTTTTTTATATTTTTCAGACTTTTATGCGCATTTTTCAGACTTTTTATTGGACATTTTTCTGACTTTTTTGGACATTTTTCTGACTTTTTGGGACATTTTTGTTACCGGTTTTTGGTATCATGACATCGTTGGTACCGATGGATTCATCGGGTTTTATAGTTTACTATGATACCAGTATCTTTATCTTTAAAACTGAGCCGCTACAACCTAAAAATCACAAGTTACGTTAAAGAAATTAATGGCGTTAAAACGAATTTGCGTTAACTTTGACAGCCCTAGTTTTAACGCTAATATCATTATATTTTGGAACAAGGGATCAGTTATATAGGTGTGAATAACATGTCTACTGCACAACAAGGTCACTCCACAATCCATCTGACTATTATTATATTACAGGTTTGACCCTAATGATGATTTCATGTGTTCTTACATGTCTAAAATGACACTGACCTCTTCAGCAGTGCTCATAATGTGGGTCTTTTCTTTCTCCTGATAAATCAGCAGCAACACCTGTAGACTAGAAGCGGGCCGTGTGCAGACGGGGGACAAACTGTCCTCACCTTTAGTTGGTCGTCTTTGGAGCGAAGTGCTGCATCCTTCTCCCGGATTATCTCCTTCAGCTGAGTGACGAGCAGCTCAGTTTGAGTGAGCCGCTCGGCCATTTCTTCTACAGCAACCCCTCCACCACCACCAGCAGCAACAGCAGCAGCAGCAGCCCGGGGAGAGCCTGGACCCTGGGGACAGACAGGGGAGATGGTGGGCCAGCAACCAAAAGACAGCGAATGCATTTGGTTTTGAATGCTGCACCGAATGCACAAACAACAAATGAACACACATCATGTGTTGGATGAGTATGAGATTTGTTTGCAACAACATTTTAGAGAGCCATCTGCAGTCTGATCTGGAGTATACTGACAGCTTTAGATTGGATAGAGTGAATATATAAAACAGAGATTGTGATCCTTGTGACGAAAGTCAATTAAGGTCACAACACCAATTCGGTGTCAGGTGGAATTCAAACGAACATGACTGAGGTAAAGACGAAGCTCGCTGCTCTCTTGTTCCACCTCAATCATTGTGTTCCCAGCTAGATCTAATACAGAGATAACCATAGAGGCAATAGAGTAATAATAATAATAGGGTGGTGATGCGGGGGGGGATTTAAGCTGGAGCAGTGATCCCCCTCACAGGAAGTGTGAGCTCTGGTTGTCTGAGTCAAAGCCCCATGCTCAGCAGTCTACCTAAATCCAGTCTATCTGGACATGAAACAGACTGCAAAGCTTTCGCTGGGTTTCCTTTGAGCCGGTTACATTGATAGTAATAGTAACGCTGCACCAGGTAACAGGAAGTATCAAATTATGACATCCAGTATTTTCTATACGGCTCATGGAAACAAGCTGTCAGACATGTTACTCATACACAAACTATGTGAGGCTTGTGAAGGTGTAGACACAGATTACAATGTGGCCATTCAAGTAATGAAAAGATAAGAATGTTGTGTACTTACTACAGAGCCAGGCTCTCCCTCTTCACCGGAAAGCCATTTCAGCATGGTCTCAGTTTAGACCTAAAACACACACAGAGTACACTAATGATTCAGAATCCAGTAGAGTTTCCATTTTATCACTGAGGGTTCAGCTTTAGGTTCTCTGGTTTATTAGCATTTAGGAAATATTCAGTCAAACAAATCAGTCTTCATTATCCAGCAGAGACATTTCTGTCTTTAAGTCTCAAGGTGACGGCACAACTAGTCAGACCTTCAGACCAAAAACCCTGTTTGAATGGTTCCTCCCTGTTGGAGTGTTTCATGTTAAAATAAATACAACTCACGGAGCAAGATGGTCTCAAAAAGCTATTTCACTGTTACTAAAGCACTTTTACATTTCTGTTATCTCTTGTCTTGGAGGACAAGTCAAATAATGCTTCATGAACACTTGTAATTTTATGATTTTAACACCAAATATCCACTGCTGCCGTTATTGTTTATAAAACTTAGTCTTTAATGCACATTTTGTTTTGTAATATGTACATACCTGTCACTGTAAATATGAATCCTACTCACTGTACATACAGTATATAGACATCTCTACATGTACATGTAGATTTAAAAACATGCAGGAGGACAACAGGTTGTGCAAAGTGTGTGAGTTAGGATGTCTGTTGTCTGTTCAAAATCCAGAAATGTTTTGGTGCTCGGATGATCTATTTGATGATGGCTATTTAATTTGAATGCATTAAAGCTGCAGTAGGCAGTATATATTTTTGGCATCATTGGGCAAAAATCCCATAATAACCTTTCAGCATATTGTAATTGAAGTGTTCTGAGAGAAAACTAGACTTCTGCTCCTCCTCATGGCTCTGTTTTCAGGCTTTAGAACATCTAGCCCGTGACGGGAGACTTTGACCAATCAGAGGTCATTTCAGAGAGAGAGCGTTCCTATTGGCTGTGCTCCGGTCATGTGACCGGAACTTGGCGTCCCTTCACCAGAGTTCACAATGGCGGCAGCGTCACTAACTTTCTCATTTTACAGCTAAACCGTGCACTACAAGATGATTCTGAGAACATCTGAGGAGAGAAATAGACATTAACGTAACAGAATATTGATTCTTATTTGATCAGCGCTGTCTAGTTTGACCGTTTGGTCGGAGTTCAGAGTGATTGACAGCCGGCTCTCATAGACGGCAGCTGGACAGCAGACCTCAGATCAGCTCTGACTGCTTGTTTTCCTCCGGTCTGTGAAATCTTGCAAATGCCGTTAGATGCACCGGAGGACACAGAGGACACCGGAGGATACCGGAGGACACAGAGGCACATGATTTTTTTCAGGTTACCTGTTTCATGTACTACTGTCACGATATAGCCACCGCTTTATAAAAATAACTTGTTTGAATCATATTTGCTCCGATCTCGCCTACTGATGCTTTAAACGGTTACTTTTGTTTGCCAAGCTTGGGAAAACCATCAGGATGGTTTATTTGTTTAGTACTATTTGTCATTTATGCTGCTACTCTGGTTTCTGCCTTTGTCTTTTCTTCATTTTCTAAATAACGGTGTCTTGTAAACCCGTTCTGGCTGGGCATATTATCTTTGAATGACATAATAGTAATAATAATAATAAAATAAAATCAATGTACATATTGTGCATAAACATCCAGTCCATGTATATCCATCCAGTATTTATTTCTACGCACTATTTGTACTGTTTACAACTTCCAGAACACTTGATTTGTATATAGACATTTTATTTGTATTATTGTATTCTTTTATTCTGTTATTTCTATTCTGTGTAAGTACATTGAGAGAGCTGCATAAAATCAGAGTCAAATTCCATGTATGTACAGTATAAACTTGGCAAAATAAACCTGGTTCTGGTTCACATGATACAATACAGAGAGGTTTTACCTCCAAACAGCAGGACTGTGATGCTGTGTTTAAATGAATGAGCAGGTCATCTCTTTGTGTAACACAAGACTACAGTCTCTCGGTGTTCCTTCCTTAAATATTTACAAGCATCCTAGATCCTAGGCGTACAGGCGTTCAGGTCAGTTCGTCGGAGGTAGGAATGTAGGCCCAACAGAGAATAAAGCATAATCATAAAGCCCTTTATCACTCTGCAGCTGGTTGCAGGCTCCATTCAGCAGCAGAAAGGCTTAACACAGTTTAAAAGCAGACAGACAAGTGTGTCTCTTCTTGGTAGTTATAGCAGCTAGTACACCAAACAATAAACTGGCCATGACTTGAGGCTTGAGGCCTGGTGTAACGTTGAGTACACTGACTGGGTGCAGGATCAGCCACATTCATTCAGCCTGCTGAACAAGCCCCAACCCACGTGATGCAGGGAGAGAAATCAGGTCAAACTGGTCCTCTCATGCATACCACAGTAGACTACATAACCCTACACACCACAGTAGACTACATAACCCTACACACCACAGTAGACTACATAACCCTACACACCACAGTAGACTACATAACCCTACACACCAGGCCTGGTGTATAGCTCTCACACCTGGTGTTTACCTCTCACACCTGGTGTAGACCTCTCACACCTGGTGTTTACCTCTCACACCTGGTGTAGACCTCTCACGCCTGGTGTACACCTCTCACACCTGGTGTTTACCTCTCACACCTGGTGTACACCTCTCACACATGGTGTACACCTCTCACGCCTGGTGTACACCTCTCACGCCTGGTGTACACCTCTCACACCTGGTGTACACCTCTCACACCTGGTGTACACCTCTCACACATGGTGTTTACCTCTCACACCTGGTGTAGACCTCACACATGGAGTATACCTCACGCCTAGTGTACACCTCTCACACCTGGTGTTTACCTCTCACACCTGGTGTAGACCTCACACATGGAGTATACCTCACGCCTGGTGTATACCTCTCACACCTGGTGTTTACCTCTCACACCTGGTGTAGACCTCACACATGGAGTATACCTCTCACGCCTGGTGTAGACCTCTCACACCTGGTGTATACCTCTCAAACCTGGTGTACACCTCTCACACCTGGTGTACACCTCACACACATGGTGTATACCTCTCAAACCTGGTGTACACCTCTCACACCTGGTGTACACCTCACACACATGGTGTATACCTCTCAAACCTGGTGTACACCTCTCACGCCTGACAATAAACACCATGCTGATGTGAGCTGCAGACCCATCCTGTGCTGTCATGACACTGGGTTTCTCCTGAACTCCTCACAATCATCACTTTACTGTCAAAGGTAACTTAAAGGGCAGAACGCAGAGGCAGTGTTGCTGACTGCTAACTGACAGTCAAGCGCCACTAACAGTTGAGTTTTAGTGTTTTAAGTTAGACCTCCTGATGCTATGCTAACTGACTTACCGGTACCGGCTCATTAGAACCAGCAGAAGGGTTCTCTCTGGTCCCAGCAGAAGGGTTCTCTCTGGTCCCAGCAGAAGGGTTCTCTCTGGTACCAGCAGAAGGGTTCTCTCTGGTCCCAGCAGAAGGGTTCTCTCTGGTCCCAGCAGAAGGGTTCTCTCTGGTCCCAGCAGAAGGTGGGTCCTGGTGATCAGTTATCTGATTAAACTCCAGCTAGCTACTAGCTTTATGTAGCTACATGCTAGCTATGCTAGCTATGCTAACTATGCTAGCTCGGACCTGCATCATGTTTTAGTGTTTAAGCTCCGTTAATCGGTTCGTCCCGTTAAATGTGACTCTTTAAGTTCTTACCGGATTCACTACTTCATGAAGAATCAACCTGAACCTGAACAACGTCGACAGAAACCCCGAGAAGACACATTTTATTCCAGTTAAACCCGATGAGACCCGATCAGACCCGAGGAGACCCGATCAGACCCGAGGAGACCCGAGGTGTTTGATGTTTGGTCACGTTTGTCAACAGACAGCTGAGGAGGGAGCTGCGCATGCGCACTGCTGTCATGGTGACAGGATCCCGGAAGTGTCCTTTCCTCTGATTCCGGAGGTATGTATGGTTTTTATGGATTTATTTATTTTATATTTATTTATTTCTTGTATTTATCAAAGGCAACAACAGAAATAATGTGCATAAATTCATGGATATGTCTGGACCTGTTAGGTTAGAGCTCATTATCTGCTTTTTATCCAGAAGAGGCCTGTGTTTTCTCTTCAAAGAGGCACAAACACCAAGATCATCACCTACCTCTCATTTCCGCTTTCGTTTAAACAGCCTTTGGTCTTCTTCTTTGAGCAGATTGAAATACCAACATTTAGATGCATTCTGCCACCTAGCGTACCTTTAATAACAATACAAAGACATTTAAATAAAAATCTATATTCTATTAAACAATCCCCTGTTTATTACGAAATAACTATTACTTAGTTAAAATATAGAAATAAAATAGACTATATATAAAATATAATTGCAATAAAATACAATAAAAAATATAATAAATATAATACTGTACATTAGTCTGCTACAGTATCATATTATATTATGTTATAATATATTATATTATATTATATTATATTATATTAAATTATATTATATTAGGTCTGTCAATCGATTAAAATATTTTAATCGCAAATTAATAGCAAATGAATCAATTAAAATGAACCTTAAAGGGAGATTTGTCAAGTATTAAATCCTCTTGTCAACATTGGAGTGGACAAATCTGCTGCTTTATGCAAATGTATGTATATATTTATTATTGTAAATCAATTAACAACACAAAATAATGACAGATAATGTCCAAAAACTCAGCTATATTACATTGTGTGTACGTACATGTATTTGTGAATCTACTTTTCCCAAAAATCGCGTCCTGTTTACACCTGTGAGACACTTTGCTTGTTTCAAGTCTATGAACAATAATCACAGTAGAGCAGTCGTTGGCAATTATAAAAATAAGAATTCCAGACATAAAACATAAAATAGTGCAGAAGTTAAAATATAGGAATAAAATAGACTATACATGAAATATAATAAAATATAAATAAAATAAAATACATCAAAAAATATAATAAATATAATACCGTACATCAACTTGCCACAGTATTATATTATATCATATTATGTTATATTATATTATATTATATTACACTATATTATATTAGGCCTGTTAATCAGTTAAAATATTTAATCGCGATAAATCGCAGATTAATTAATTAAAATGAACCTTAAAGGGAGATTTGTCAAGTATTTAATCCTCTTATAAACTTGGGAGTGGACTAATATGCTGTTTTATGCAAATGTATGTATATATTTATTATTGTCAATCAATTAACAACACAAAACAATGACAGATATTGATCCAGAAACCCTCACAGGTACTGCATTTAGCATAAAACAATATGCTCCAATCATAACATGGCAAACTGCAGCCCAACAGGCAACAACAGCTGTCAATATGGGAGATTTAAATAGGCTAAAACACACAGAAATATGTGTGTCTGTGTTGTTCAGCTGGGGTCTCTGTGAACTCAGAGGATATCACACTATTAGGTAAAGAGCCTTAAAGGCTAAGAATAGTAAGTCGGGCTAAACCCATATAGTAGAAGCTCCCAGGAGGTCTCCATCAGGCGACTGAAGAGCTGACGCTGAACCACGAAGCACGTTCCTCTGGATTCTTCTTTACTTCTGCAGCTGTGGACACTTCTGACTCTCCCAAATAAAAAAAAAATCAACCTCAATGAATTTAAATTTTAAGCCTCAGAGTATATAATACATATAAACACACAAAATTATATATATATAGTGGTTAAGAGTTTAATGTGTAACATGTTTATTTTTTATGGTTTTCATCATTTGTTCTTACTAAATGTCCTTATCGCAACACTACAATAACAACCATTTTTATACATTTTGCTTTTTTTAATTTCTATAATATTTTTAAGACATTTAAATTCAATTTCATCAAGCTTTGTGCATTATTGTAAATATATATCTATCTATATATATATATATAGATAGATATATATGGCATGGTGAAAATCGCCATGCCAGTTTTCCCTCGCCAAAATTTTGCAAAATGTGTAACTTTTGAGCGTTATTTAACCTCCTTCATGACCAGCTAGTCTGACCTGGTTGGTACCGATGGATTCATCAGGTTCTAGAGTTTACTATGATACCAGGATCTTCACTCTGAACCTGCTACAACCTCCGAAAGACGCATTTAGATGAAAAATCATGTAAATGATTAGAAAACAAATAAATAATGTTAATATGGTGTAAAGTAATGTGTATATGAAACTATTCCATTTGAAATAAAGTCATGGTTTAATTGAATTAGCTCATTTTATATCTGTGGTGTTTGGACTCATAAAATGCTGCATACATTTTATTAAATCACATTATTTAGTAAGTGATTCTTTTGTATGTCTAGATGGGTAATAACACTGTGTATATACAGTATGTATCGAGCATTGTGCTGCAAATTTTAACATTAATCCAAAATTGTATTGCTGTTACTCAGAAACAGTTGCAGAAACACCCAAACGGGAAACGCAGGAGTCGACGTGGGAAACATATTAGTGCACTAAAACACTGCAACATGTGTTTGGCAACTAAAGCATGATGTATATAGTAAAGTAGAATATGTTAAAACATGCAGACACACTCTGGTATGACCTTGAGTTTATTTTGAACTTATCAGAGGAGTTGGTGAATAACATAACAGAAAAACAACAACTAAGTGATTCCCCTTATTGTTCATATTCACTCTGATCTAACTCACACTCTCCTGTTTTCATCCTCTCCTGCATTCTTTATCATCCACATTCAGACGACCTCTCAAAACAATAGACCACATTAGAAAAAGCATCATATCCTGGGTTTTAAACCAGGCACACAGTGATAAAAAAGGATTGAGAGACTTACTGTATATCTACATGCACTGATATCTGTATTCACATCATAATAACATGCTAACATAGCATTAGAGCCACCTTCAGGAGGGTTTAGTATTTAAAAATAGAACAAATTCAACTGTTTGGAGCCAAAGGCTTTGGCTTAAAGCATATCAAACAAAACCCCCAAAATATTATATTCCCCAGATTATATTCATCAGGGGATTGGGATCATTTGGTTTGGATCAAATACGTTGATTTGTAAAACGCTGACATTGTTTATGTTGCGGTGCTTCTATATAACTGTAGAAAAATGTCTAAATAGCCTAAATGTTTTTTTTTGTTCAGATAAATGTTGCCTGCTGCCGGTGTGTGGGATCTGTTAAGCTTTAAAGATTTTGTCCGTCAGTTTGGTAAAAATGCTTATCCGCTTTCTTACCGAGAGTCGTGAGACGATTGATACCAATCTCATATCTGTCTTTATCACACGGCTGTGTTGAATACTCGAATCTGATGGTCAATCTGATTGGTCAACAGACTGTTGCTACGTATAACAGACTGTTGCTATGTATAACAGACCGTTGCTACGTATAACAGACCGTTGCTACGTACAGCAGACCGTTGCTACGTACAGCAGACCGTTGCTGTGTACAGCAGACTGTTGCTATGTATAACAGACCGTTGCTTCGTATAACAGACCGTTGCTACGTACAGCAGACCGTTGCTGTGTACAGCAGACTGTTGCTATGTATAACAGACCGTTGCTTCGTATAGCAGACCGTTGCTACGTACAGCAGACCGTTGCTGTGTACAGCAGACTGTTGCTATGTATAACAGACCGTTGCTTCGTATAGCAGACCGTTGCTACGTACAGCAGACCGTTGCTACGTACAGCAGACCGTTGCTACGTACAGCAGACCGTTGCTACGTACAGCAGACCGTTGCTGTGTACAGCAGACCGTTGCTATGTATAATAGACTGTTGCTATGTATAACAAACCGTTGCTATGTTTAACAGACCGTTGCTGTGTACAGCAGACCGTTACTACGTATAGCAGACCGTTGCTACGTATAGCAGACCGTTGCTACGTATAGCAGACCGTTGCTACGTATAGCAGACCGTTGCTACGTATAGCAGACCGTTGCTACGTATAGCAGACCGTTGCTACGTATAGCAGACCGTTGCTACGTATAGCAGACCGTTGCTACGTATAGCAGACCGTTGCTGTGTACAGCAGACCGTTGCTACGTATAGCAGACCGTTGCTGTGTACAGCAGACCGTTGCTACGTATAGCAGACCGTTGCTACGTATAGCAGACCGTTGCTACGTATAGCAGACCGTTGCTGTGTATAGCAGACCGTTGCTACGTATAGCAGACCGTTGCTACGTATAGCAGACCGTTGCTACGTATAGCAGACCGTTGCTACGTATAGCAGACCGTTGCTACGTATAGAAGACTACGTTTAACGCCTCAGTGTTTGTGCAGATTAGAGAACATGTCAGCCAGCGAGCGTTAGAGGTGTTGGTAGGTGTATTCTTTTTAACTTTGGATAGAACCAGGCTAGCTGTTTCCCCCTGCTCCCAGTCTTTATGCTAAGCTAAGCTAAGCTAAGCTAAGTGTCTCCTGGCTGTATATTTAGCGTGCAGACATGAGAGGGGTGTTAATCGTCTTAGCTTACTGTCAGCAGGAAAGTGAATAAGCGTATTTCCCAAATGGTGCTTTAATCAAATCTATTTAAATTCTCAGATGATTGATAGCGCTGATGAAGGCGGGGGAAGAAACACACGGAGGATGGAACCTGACGAAATCAAAAATAAATGAATGAATAAATAAATGAGTCAATAATAACTGGTTTGTTGCAGCAGCACAGAGCAGATCTCAAGGTTTCAGCTGATGGTTATAAACATGGATCCAGTCTGAATATGTCCTGCTGATGATGCACATGCAGGGAAACGCTGCTTATAGTCTGGAGGGGGTCAACTGGGGTCTCCCTGCAGCTGTTTCCAGATGTATAAAACATTGTAGAGGTCTGTTTAGAGGACGTCAGGCTCTCTTCAGCCATGACACACAGCTGTGTCCTCTCACCTCCATTTAATTGACGATTCACCTCCAAGCAGCCGAAGAGATAATCCCTCAGATTATCCTGAAACATCCCGAACACTGAAGGCAGATTATTACCGTCACTCAGCGTCCAGTCATTGATAGTAAAAACACGCCGTACATCATGAAGTCAGGGCTTCTTCTCCTGCTTGTCAACGAACCAATCACAGGCCCCGATGTCCAGCTTGAGCTGATCCATCACCCACGGGTCCTTCTCAGCACCCTCAATGAATTCCTCCAGAGAAATCTGACCTTCACAAGAGAAACAAGAGAAGATCACACCATCAGAACCTGAGTACATCACAGAGCAGAGAGCAGCAGAAGAAGAGCCGACATCGTAGTGAACTTACTGTCGTTGTTCTTGTCCACCAGATCAAATATTCTGTCACAGATATCTTCAATATTCCCCTCGACGCTCGGATCGTTGTGCATCTTTATCTTGTAGATGATCTGAACAAGATGGAAACAAGACAACAAAGATGTTTGATGTTAACTCACACAGCAATATTTCTGGCACACACACATACATGAACTTTAATATGGAGGACAGAACTTGCCAAAATAAATAAATAAATAAATATGTCATTAAATGTGGCAAAAATAGTATTAAAAATAAAGGTAGCCATTAATTAAAATGTGACATAAATGTATGTTTCTTTTTAATCTTTGTATTAATTCCCTTATTTATCTAATCTTCTGATAATTTTTCCTTTTATTTATTTATTAATTTTCTTTTATTAATTTTTAAATGTATGTATTTATTTATTTATTTATATATAAATTATTTATTTATTTATATATCTATGCATGTATTCATTTCTGCACAATTTTCCTTTTGCATTTCACCCCTTATTTATTTCCCCAAATTTATGTATTTCTGTATTCTTTACTTTTTACATCTTCACATTCTACCATTGTACATGGTATAAAAACAATAAAATAAAAAAGAATAAATTGTATTATTCTGACTCCAAATGGAGTAGTTTTATTATAATAATAATGAAATATGATCAAGTGAAACTTAGATAATAACAAATAAGATCAATAACAAAGTAAATAAGACAACAAAAAATAATCCAAAATCAAATATGTCCATTCAATATAAAAATACTATAAAGTTAAAATACAATTCCTCATGCGTTGATTTTGTAACTAAAATATTGAAATTATTGCCAAACAAACATTGTTATAATACAACATATATTGTAATAAATGAATGAATAAATAATAAATAAATACATAAATAATTTTTTTAATTTTTAAATTTTTAAATTTAAAAAAAAAATAAAAAATGAATAAATAATAAATAAATATGTAAAATAACTGAATACTTACTTTTACAAGTTGTCTCACTTCCTGTCTGTCCAAACAGCCGTTTCCATCTCTGTCGTAAACTTTAAAGGACCACCTCAGCTTGTCCTCCAGTTTTCCACGAAGCACCAGATGCAGCGCCGCCACGTACTCCATGAAGTCTATTTTACCGTCCTGAGAAGCAAACAGTGGACGGAGGGATGGATCAGTCCTTCACACTGACGTCCAACAGAGACTCATATACTGACTTATTAAGGCTGACAAATACTGAAATACACCTATTTCCTACATCATGACACTGTTACGTTACCTTGTTCGTATCAAAGGATCGAAACACATTTTCCATGTATGCAGATTCTTCTTCTGTGGAGTTGCTGTTGATTCCAAAGATTCTTTTGAATTCATGTAAGTGCAGATTTCCACTCGGACATTCACTGGCAAACTTACGGTAGAGTTCCTGGATGTCTTGAAGAGTCACTTCCTTATCTGCTCCACTCTGTGTTTGACCCATAATTCACAACGCAAAGAAGCAAACAAATAAGTTGCTAAAATAAAGAAAAACCTACAGAGAAGTTGTCAAGCACATCCATCCCTGTGCACTATAGCCGTGGATCCACTGTGGGCTAATTCAAGTTGACCTGCTGCACAAATCCTATTGACTTTCAGTGATCTCCAAATCCCTCTTGAGTATTTCTTCAATATTTGTACTTTCAAAAATGTGACAAAGACACTCCACATTACTCTGTAGAAAAGCACTGATGCATTCACTACTGAGCACTAATAGATAAACAACAGCTCCTTCGGCTCTTTAACGGTAAAGAGTGGATGAAGAGAAAAGGCCACCGCCGAGCTCTCAGCCAGATTAAGGGACGTATGACGTCAAAGCCTCTGAATGTGGTCGTCTTGGCACTTTATCCACTGAGGTCCATCTGAGCACACTTAACCTAGCCTGGCCTGTCTGATGAATGTAGAACAAATACTAGTTATCTGATTGATGCTGTTCTTTTTCATCTATATACTGATGATCTCTGTCTCTGAAGTAGTCAGCACCACGGACAGACTAATTTCTTTAGTGCATTAACTCAATTTAGGATTTTTAGGTCGTAGCGGCTCAGTTTTAAAGCTAGAGTGAAGATCCTGGTATCATAGTAAACTATAAACCTGATGAATCCATCAGTACCAACCATGGCATACTAGCTGGTCATGAAGGAGGTTAAATAACGCTCCAAACGTACACTAAATTTTAGCGAGGAAAAACTGTCATGGCCATTTTCAAAGGGGTCCCTTGACCTCTGACCTCCAGATATGTGAAGAAAGTCTGAAAAAAAGTTTTTAAAAAAGTCTGAAAAATGTCCAAAAGCAAATGTCCGAAGGAAAGACAGAAGAAAAGTCCGATACTGGTATCATAGTAAACTATAAAACCTAAAAACCGGTACCAACCATGTCATACTAGTTTGTCATGAAGGAGGTTAAATAACGCTCCAAACGTACACAAAATTTTAGCGAGGAAAAACTGTCATGGCAATTTTCAAAGGGGTCCCTTGACCTCTGACCTCCAGATATGTGAACAATGTCTGGAAAAAGTCTGAAAAAAAATCTGAAAAGTGTCCAAAAACAAGTCTGAAAAAATGTCTAAAAAATGTTCCAAAAAGACAGAAAACAAATCTGAAAAATGTCCAAAGAAAGGTCTGAAAAAATGTCTGAAAAATGTCAAAAAAAAACATCCAGCAAATGTCCGAAGGAAAGACAGAAGAAAAGTCTGATACAGGCATCAGATGAAACTATAAAACCTGATGAATCCATCGTTACCAACCATGTCATACTAACTGGTCATGAAGGAGGTTAAATAACGCTCCAAACGTACACAAAATTTTGTCGAGGAAAAACTCTCATGGCCATTTTCAAAGGGTCCCTTGACCTCTGACCTCCAGATATGTAAAAAATGTCTGAAAAAAAGTTTTTAAAAAAGTCTGAAAAATGTTCCAAAAATATCTCCGAAAACAAATCTGAAATTTTTTCAAAAAAGAAATTCTGAAAAATGCTCCAAAAAATTTCTGAAAAATGTCCAAATAAATGTCCAGAAAACGTCCGAAGGAAAGACAGAAGAGAAGTCTGGTACAGGCATCATATGAAACTATAAAACCTGATGAATCCATCGGTACCAACCATGTCATACTAACTGGTCGTGAAGGAGGTTAAATAACGCTCCAAACTTACACTAAATTTTGTCGAGGAAAAACTGTCATGTCCATTTTCAAAGGGGTCTCTTGACCTCTGACCTCAGGATATGTGAATGTAAATGGGTTCTATGGGTACCCACGAGTCTCCCCTTTACAGACATGCCCACTTCATGATAATCACATGTAGTTTGGGTTTGGGAGAGTTACATATAGTCAGCAGGACATTCAGTATTTGTGGGCGGGTCGTCGTCGTCCTTTAACCACTAGCTTGGCGGTTCGATCCTCGGTTCCTAACGTCCTTCTGTCGAAGTGTCTTCTCTACTCACGCTTTAGATCAATCAGCTGAACTCCTGAAGATTCAATTCAAGAAAATACACCGTGAAGTGAGTATAAAAATGTTTTAATAACAAAAAGATACAGTGCAGTTTAGAGTTTCACCTAAAACCTCTTCACACTTGTAAAACAAAAAAGAAACAAATAAATAAAACTGCATGAGATTCTGACATCATTTAAGGGTTCTTCGTAGCATAAATTATGGAATATATTGGTGGATTAAATATTTCAAACATTAGTCTGAACATGTTTACTAATCAGATGACACCAGGAAGACTTTGTGCAAGCTAATGGGGATCCAAATAAGAATAAAGATGATAGTTGTGTGACATAATCTCACTTATTCTTTATTCTTTTCTAACATATAACAAATAACATTACATATAACACATTTAAAAAAAAAAACACAATAAAAACATGTTCAAGACAAATAAAATAAAAAGTCAAAAGAAGAGAAAAGATAATTAAAGAAGAAAAACAAACAAACACACAAACAAAAACTGCAGAAAATAAAAAAAACTTAAAACTTAAAGCACAAACAAATATTTTCATATCAGCAGCGGGTCAAATGATTATATGAAATGTGAACAGGGTCGCTCGTAGTGACGAACTCAGAGAGTTTTATCACTTGACTCGCCACTTGGTCAGCGGCCCTCTGCATCGGAGACCGACTCACCGGGGGTTCCCCTCTAGCGTTACTGTTGGACGGACCGGGGACGGCGTGTCAACATACGCTCGTTACATGCATAGTGTTCTTTCAACATAAACTTCTGTTTTCACAGGAAGTTAGGTTTAGGCAACACAAACACTTAGTTAGGGTTAGGAAACGGTCGTGGTTTCCGTTAGCTTCACTGACTAGCAACTCACGGGACTGACGTGACAAAATAAATAGCCTCACACGGGGCACCAATATGGGTCTCCTGGTTGAAAGTCTTGTGTTCGTTTGACCCACCCACCTCCCCTCCCTCCCGCCCTGAACAGACTCTCACGCAATTAATACTACGTCACTTGCTCCGACCGTCGAATAACACCGCGGGTGGGTTTACATTGGAGTTAGTGGAAAGCCCGGTTCGTCACATACTGTTGCTAAAGGGTGCGACAGTTTCCGATGCTGAGGGGCGCTGCCCAAACGGCGGTATTTGATGAGTTGAGAGTGAGAACGGGTTGATATTGATTTGGTTTTACAGCCCACAACACCATCTGTTTTGGTTCAGTCTCATGGCTCTCATCCGAAACAAACCTAATAAAGCCACTGTACTCCAGATATCAGACCCAGTTAGAGACCAGCTGGTGAACATAGTGGAGCATTTAACAGCTAAAGAGACAGACATTTCCCTCAGGAGCTGGTGGAGACCAAACTAGAGCTAAAATGCTAACGTTTGCTCCGTGTCTGCAGTAAAAAGGCAATTCTTTGCTATTGCAATCGTTAAATCATCGTAAAAAGCTTCAGCTGGACGCCCTATATACATCACATCTGATGCATCACTGTTAAAGGTGTGGATTCTTGAACTCTAACAAATGTGTTTGTGAATGCATTTCCATCATCATAAAACAACTGCAAAGCAGATTTCTACGTATCTTAAATCCAGCATTGTTTACATCCTTTGCTCATACATCAGACCGGCACATACAGGTAAAAAAGTCGAGCCCCAAAGTGACCCAAAAAGATCAACTAATACTGTTTTAGTTGTGGAAAGTCTAATGCTTTGAACCACACAAACTATCACAAAATAATGTTATATTTTACCACCCGTCTGCAGAGACAAGTATACTACTAATATATTTGTATATAGTCATAACTATACTATCAAACATACTATAAAACACATGCAATGATGAATGTAAATACACAATAACTGATTTTAACAGTCTTGCTGTGCATCAGCGTTCCTTAGATAGAGACGTTAGCTCAGTGCCATAACAGACCACCATACAGGACTCAGATCTTTGGACCAGCAGTCAAAATCACGGCAGCCGTGAAGAAGCTCCAAGTCACAGGGAGCTCGACGTGGAGACACAGGACAATAAACTCAGGACCTCTGTGTCAGCCTCAAACAAAAGACCCGTGGGCGGGTGAACCCACGACGTGAGGAATCACGGTAACTTCCCATAGTTCTGGATGACCCAGCCGGTGGCGTTGACGTCCAACTTCAGCAGGTTCATGACCCATTCGTCCTTCCGAGCTCCTTCCATGAACTCAGACAGCGTTATCTGACCTGTGGGGCACAGAAACACGATTCACATGAACGACTTTACCTTCGACGAAGAGTCAAAGAATAACAGCAGTAAAATCACCTCCATGCTGCACATTTATACACAAACACCATCGTGTTGTTGTGGACAAGATGTGTTTAACAGAGGAGTTTACCTAAAGCTGCTTGTAACTGTCCAATTTCTTTAATGCATTAACGCAACTCGCAATTTTTAGGTTGTAGCGGCTCAGTTTTAAAGCTACAGTGAAGATACTGGTATCATAGTAGACTATAAAACCTGATGAATCCATTGGTACCAACCATGTCAGACTAGCTGGTCATGGAGGAGGTTAAATAACGCTCCAAACGTACACTAAACTTTGGCAAGGACAAACTGGAATGGCAAAGGAGTCCTTTGACCTCTGACCTCCAGATATGTCTGAAAAAAGTCTGAAAAATTGTCCAAAAAAAAGTCTGAAATTATTTCTGGACAATATCTGTCATTGATTTGTGTAAGTAATTGATTTACAATAATAAATATAAACATGCATTTGCATGAAGCAGCATATTTGTCCACTCCCATGTTGATAAGAATATTAAATACTTGATAAATCTCCCTTTAAGGTAGAAGTGATAAAAAATGTGTGATTAATTTGCAATTAAGCGTGATCAAATATTTTAAAAATATCCTGTGTGCTTCCTTACCGTCATCGTTCTGGTCAACCAACTCAAAGATCCGGTCGCAGATTTCGGACGGCGTCATGCTGACGTCACTCGTCTGGAGTTTGATCTTGTAAAGAATCTGTGTGAGAAACATAATTAACTATGAGTTCTAGCTTTATCTGCTAAACCCTTTACTTCTGTACAACATACAGTGTGTGATACTGTACATATCATATAGGCTTTCATGGACAGGTCTGAAAGTTGATATAACTAAGGCCCCGTCTACATGTATACAGATATTGTTAAAAACTGATATCTTCCTCTAGACGTTTTGGCCTCTCGTCCACGCCCAAACCTTTGAGTTTTGGGTCACAAAAACGGATATTTTTGACCATCTAAAGGTGCAGGTTTTTAAAAACTCTGGTTTCTTTGTATCTGTGTGGACATTTAAAAAAAGGAGCGTTTCGGAGACGATGGCGTCCTCTACTCATTTAATGAGCCAGAAACAATAACAAAGATGGCCGACTACCGGCTCCTTTTTTACGTTTTGTTAGCGCTGCTCGGACTAATTACTACTTTACATTTTAAAGTACGCCAGAAACGTCAGTTTTGTATATGGCCCGCTCGAACCGGTCGATGGTGGGACAGTTTCGAGAGAGAGAGAGAGAGAGAGAGAGAGAGAGAGAGAGAGAGAGAGAGAGAGAGTGGTTGTTGTCAACGAGGAGTGGAAGGAAAACTTTCGCATGTATAGCATCGTATCGTTGACGTAACCTTTATCGCCAAGCGGGCCAGTAGGAGCCATGTGACCGAGTGGACGCTACTGCGCCTGCTCCATGGACAGTTATTTTTAAAAACTTATATTTTCCCCTCCGTTTAAAAAAATTAATCTGTCCACACGACCTTCGTTTTACAAAATATCTTCATCCACACTCAAACGCAAAAAACGACTCCAAACCATGGCTGTATTAAGAGAACTGGATAGAGTGTTGGAGGCAGGGCTCCGTTCATTCCAAAATGACTCGACTTCCGACTGGAAAAGTACCCGGATCTTGCGATCATCCCGTAGCCCTTAGAGCAGGCGCAGTAGCAGTAGTCCGCTCGGTCACGGGATCCACACTAGAATGCCTAGCCCGCTTGGCGATACAGGCTACGTCAACGATACGATGCTCTACCTGCGAAGGTCTTCCTTCCACTCCTCATTGACAACAACCACTTTCTCTCTCTCTCAAAACTGTCCCATCATCGACCGGTTCGACCGGTCCTGATCCAAAACTGTCGTTTCTGGCGAACTTTAAAATGTAAAGCAGTAATTAGTCCGAGCAGCGCTAACAAAACGTAAAACTAGCCGGTAGTCGGCCATCTTTGTTATTGTTTCTGGCTCATGCTCATTTACACAAAGCAACAATGGGCATGAAATGAGGAGAGGACGCCATCGTTTCCCAAACGCTCCGTTTAACACGTCCACACAGATACAAAGAAACCAGAGTTTTTAAAAACCTGGACCTTTAGAAGGTCAAAAATATCCGTTTTTGTGACCCAGAACTCAAAAATGATGCGCGTGGACGAGAGGCCAAAACGTGTAGAGGAAAATATCCATTTTTAATGTAGAATATTATAGGTTTATACCAAACATAATAAGGATTACGGTAACAAATATGAACCTAATTCCCGTCTAAATCAGGTCACATGGACAGTGGGCTAATCTTATCGTGGGGCTTACTGTAAAGCACACCAAAGATGTTCACTTCAGGAATAGCCCTCACAGAGACCATCTAATACCCTGAGAACGTCCAGGACGTGACCCCTCGTCTCTGGGTCGGCAATATAATCTGATAATCTTGAGAGGATTTGTGTTATAAAACCTCGTTTATAAGATGAACGTATCCCACTTCACTCTTTCAAATACTTTCTACAAAAACATTCACTCTGAACATTTGTATAAACTGCAAAAACAATTCACAGAAATGTGAAGATGTGAAGATGTCTTTCTTACCCTGATGATGCGTTTCACCTCCTGCCTGTCCAACTTCCCGTTCCCGTCCTTGTCATACATCTTGAAGGACCACTTGAGTCTATCTTCAAGATTCCCCCGTAAGATCAAGTGAAGAGCTGCCACGTACTCCAGGAAATCAAGTGCGTTGTCCTGTAGGTAAATAACGCATTGTGTGCATTCACAATACAACTAAAAAACTGAATTCTAAGGTGAAACATTGCTGCGTCTCGTACCTGGTTTTTGTCAAAGGAGTGGAATATCGTCTCCATGAAGAGGGACTCCTCTGCAGAGCTGCTCGGCACCCCGAAGATCCTCTTGAACTCGTGTAGATGCAGGGCACCGCTCGGACACTCCTTCATGAACATGATGCACAGATCCTGAATCAGGGCCAAGTCCACCTCCTCACTGTGGCTCCCCTCTTGTCCCATGGCTCCCCTCTTTTGATAAGAAGCAAAGTAAAATGATTGTTTGACGGTCTGCAGGTCACTAAGGCATCGGACACTCCAACTAAACTAAAGAGATCTGCACCACCGTCCTCGCTGAGCAACTACTAATCTCATTAACTCGTTAATCACTTGATCTTTAGGTGCTGAAAATCTGGCAAAACTGTTGTCACCAAGTGCCAAAACAGGGATAACTGAGGTATCTACTTAATCATAGAATAGATAGTCAATTAAACAAAGCAGGCTTTGATATCAGAAACATTTCCAATAATATGATATATAAGCTATATGAGGGGGCGTTTCCTTGTCTATCCGAGGCAGGGATTGGTCCAGTTATTTTTATCAACTGACTGGTGATTAACAGAACAACTATATATAACACAAGCTGTTCTCTCTTTTTAGCAACTTATTGGAGGTTAAAGTAAAAATAACAAACTATATATAGAGAGAGAGGCGAAGTCCCGCCCCTTCCTGTGGATCACCGTGGGACCTTATTTAAAAACTAAACAATATGAACAGTGGTCAACGGAGAGAGACAAATATTTGTTTGATTCCGTCTGAATTGCGCCATGAGTCACACAGATGATGTTTGTACATTTAAAAGATCCTTTTTCATCAGACTGTGCATAATTCACACATATTCCCATTTGATAACTGGGGACCACGCAATCCAAGAAATGCCAAAAAAAAGTCTGAAAATGTTCCAAAAAAACTTTTGTTCAGTCACAATCGAATCGGTCCTCGACGTGAGCGGTGGGTTGTGGCAACAGATATAGCAGGACTCTAACACACGGGAGGCATCAAGGAGAACTCATCCCACCAAGCAGCAGGATACGCCGAGGCTAGATTTTGGACATTTTTCAGACTTTTTTTGGAACATTTTTCAAAAAAAATGTAAGCTTCTTTCAGATTTTTTTGGAACATTTTTCAGACTTTTTTTGGAACATTTTTCAGACTTTTTTTGGAGCATTTTTCAGACTTTTTTTGGAACATTTTTCAAAAAAAATTTAAGCTTCTTTCAGATTTTTTTAGGAACATTTTTCAGACTTTTTTTGGAACATTTTTCAGACTTTTTTTGGAACATTTTTCAGACTTTTTTTGGAACATTTTTCAGACTTTTTTTGGAACATTTTTCAGACTTTTTTTGGAGCATTTTTCAGACTTTTTTTGGAACATTTTTCAGACTTTTTTTGGAACATTTTTCAAAAAAAATTTAAGCTTCTTTCAGATTTTTTTAGGAACATTTTTCAGACTTTTTTTTCAGACATTTTTCAGACTTTTTTTTGAAAAATTTTCAAATTTTTTTTGGATAATTTTTCAGACTTTTTTGGAACATTTTTCAGTCTTTTTGTGGAACATTCCAGACTTTTTTTGAACATTTTTCAGACTTTTTTTGGAGCATTTTTCAGACTTTTTTTGGAACATTTTTCAGACTTTTTTTGGAGCATTTTTCAGACTTTTTTTGGAACATTTTTCAGACTTTTTTTGGAGCATTTTTCAGACTTTTTTTGGAACATTTTTCAGACTTTTTTTGGAGCATTTTTCAGACTTTTTTTTGGAACATTTTTCAGACTTTTTTTGGAACATTTTTCAGACTTTTTTTGGAACATTTTTCAGACTTTTTTTGGAGCATTTTTCAGACTTTTTTTGGAACATTTTTCAGACTTTTTTTGGAACATTTTTCAGACTTTTTTTGGAATATTTTTCAAAAAAAATTTAAGCTTCTTTCAGATTTTTTTAGGAACATTTTTCAGACTTTTTTTTCAGACATTTTTCAGACTTTTTTTTGAAAAATTTTCAAATTTTTTTTGGATAATTTTTCAGACTTTTTTGGGAACATTTTTCAGTCTTTTTCAGACATTTGTTTAGATTTTTTTGGAGCATTTTTCGAGAACCATTCATCCGATCTACTTCACACTTGGCAGGTGTATTGCTGGTGTGACGCCCTCCCGCCGTCTTGGAGGCTGTCTTGGCCGACCTCAACTGGAAGGGTCCGGTCCTCGGCCAGATTGAGCTCACCTGGTGCCTTCCAGGCTATATAAGCTGGCCCGTGTGCTCCACTGTGTTTCTCCCTTCCTACAGCTGACATCGACCTCCGTATCACCTTTCTTTTGGTTTCACACCTTCAACGCCTCCACATGCCACACAACCATGCATGACTTTCACTACCGACTCATTTCAGTTAACCTTAGTTTAATAAACTATGCTTGGTTTTAAGCAAGGCATCGGCTCGTGTCTTCGAGCAGTTCATACGTGACGCTCGAGAGTGAGAGTTTCCCGGTTTGCGTGAGAAGTGCTGACAGCGCTGACGGTAACCAGCGAACAGAGTTCAGATCGGGTGAGTTATCAGATTAATGCTCATTGTCTCTGGTTTCCTCTCTCAGTGAAAACGAGGTCAGAGAGACGCTGCTGACGGCTCTGATAGAAACTGTTCAAAACCTCAGAGAGTCGACCACACCGCTGCCAAAACCACACACACGCTCACCGCTGTGATGTCACGGGAGGCGGGGGGTCCACAGCACAGGAGGCTCTCTGGACTCCATATATGGAAACAGGAAGCTGAACAGTTGACAGCAGAGTATGAGTATGAGCAGAGCATGTTGGGTTTAGTGAGGGAAAGTATTCTAATCAGTGCAAAGTGGAGGGTCCGCCATGTTAAGTGCCATCCCAAACCAGTTAGCGGGGACTAGAAGTGGGTTATGAAACCCTCCATCAATGCCGACTTAACCAGCCGGCCTTACTGACGACGTGCAACGCCGTTTAGTGTTCCTCATGGAACACGCTCCGATGTCAGTTCTGTGTGACTACCGGAACAAACATTTACTGTAAACTGCTCAAACTAAGATAGACTTTTAATTAATTCTACTTTATTGTCATACAGACATCATCAACTTGAAGTTAATAGATTGTATTTACGATCAAGTGTCTAGTCTAGAAAACGTTCATTTGATTGTAAAGTGTGTTTTTTTATCCTTATCAGTAGCTGTAACCCCGTAATGTATTATTTCACCAACTGTGCAATACTGACTCAACAGTGCAATAATTTAGTGCAATAATCTGGTTTACTCTGGCAATTACTTATGGATAAAAATGTCTGAAAAATGTTCCAAACAAAATCTGAAAAATGCTCGAAAAAAAGTCTGAAAAATGTTCCAAAGAAAATCTGAAAAATGCTCGAAAAAAGTCTGAAAAATGTTCCAAAGAAAGTCTGAAAAATGTAGTAAAAAAGTCTGAAAAATGTCAAAAAAAACCCTGAAAAAAGTCTGAAAAAAGCTAAAAAAAAAAGTCTGAAAAATGTCTGAAATGTTTCGAAAAATGTTCCAAAAATAAATTGTGCAATACTGACTCAACAGTGCAATAATTTAGTGCAGTAATCTGGTTTACTCTGGCAATTACTTATGGATAGATCCCATTTTTCAGTATTATTATTTGCACTGTTTAACGGTACTTTATGTAACTTTCTGAAAGTCCTTGTTATTAATTACACTGGTGCTGGTTAAGTGAACCGCAGTCTGCATCCTGTTGCTCGTGCACGTGCTCACACGCCACAGGATGCGATGCAATCGTCCTGGGTGTCGGCCAAAACAGTGACGTGACATTACATTACAATCATATATCATGTATCACCTTTACTATCTGTAATGTTCAATCTCCATGATACTATCTAGCTTGTGATTTGTGAAATGACTTCATCAACTAACGTTACGAAGCCAAACCGTCCCGAGTCCTTCACGTAGAAATCAGTCCGCAGGCTGTTAGAGCTAACTGAGAGAGTCGGGGAAGGTCTCAGTTTTCAAGATTCAAGAGTTTTATTCGTCACGTACTCATACCGGATGTGCAGTGAACTGCAAAGTGGCAGTCCCACGTCGAGGACCGATTCCATTGTGAATCTTCAACAATCTAATAACTGTAACTGCGTTAAGAAAATCTAAAGTGAAATTCCCAACAGACCAAATCACTTGACTAGAAAACATTTTAACTTCCTTAGACCTTTTTATTTTCTTTAAAATATTTGAAAAACCTGTTTTTTCTCTCTCACAATCAAAATAAAGCAACCTTTCAGTCCCACCTTAACATCAAAAGCTTAAGTTTTAAGTTTCACAAGTTGTAAGCCTCCGTTTTCTTTTAAACGCCATGTTCAACTTCAATTTCCCGCTCGCCTACCGCTGCAGAAACCTCGAGCCCGATGTCCTCTCTCACCAACATGTAATGAGGTAATACAGTCATACTCAGCGCTGTGGACAGATTCTCCAAAGCCGTTGTTCTTTTAATGCCACGTGTTCCTTTGTTCACCTTAAATAACCAGTTCATATGATACCAGTGTCTTCACTCTTCTCGAACATTTCTATTGTTGTCTTTTTCAGACATTTTTCAGATTTTTGAGCATTTTTTCCACCTTTTTCAGACATTTGTTTTTAGCATTTTTTGGGCTTTTTTTGGAAAATGTTCAAACCTTTTTCAGATATTTTTGTGTTTGTGTCCTGCTCCATCTGTTGCCACAACAGAGTACAGTATGAGGTAGTACTACTAGTATAATATGAGATTGTACTACTAGTATAGTATGAGGTAGTACTACTAGTATAATATGAGATTGTACTACTAGTATAGTATGAGGTAGTACTACTAGTATAATATGAGATTGTACTACTAGTATAGTATGAGGTTGTATTACTAGTATAGTATGAGGTTGTACTGCTAGTATAGTATGAGGTTGTACTACTAGTCTAGTATGAGATTGTACTACTAGTGTAGTATGAGGTTGTACTGCTAGTATAGTATGAGGTTGTACTACTAGTCTAGTATGAGATTGTACTACTAGTGTAGTATGAGGTTGTACTGCTAGTAGTATAGTATAGTATGAGGTTGTACTGCTAGTATAGTATGAGGTTGTACTACTAGTATAATATGAGATTGTACTACTAGTATAATATGAGATTGTACTACTAGTATAGTATGAGGTAGTACTACTAGTATAATATGAGATTGTACTACTAGTAGTATAGTATAGTATGAGGTTGTACTGCTAGTATAGTATGAGGTTGTACTACTAGTATAGTATGAGGTTGTACTACTAGTCTAGTATGAGATTGTACTACTAGTATAATATGAAGTTGTACTACTAGTATAGTATGAGGTTGTACTACTAGTATAATATGAGATTGTACTACTAGTATAGTATGAGGTTGTACTACTAGTATAGTATGAGGTTGTACTACTAGTATAGTATGAGGTTGTACTACCAGTATAGTATGAGATTGTACTACTAGTATAGTATGAGGTTGTACTACTAGTATAGTATGAGGTTGTACTACTAGTATAGTATGAGATTGTACTACTAGTATAGTATGAGATTGTACTACTAGTATAGTATGAGATTGTACTACTAGTATAGTATGAGGTTGTACTGCTAGTATAGTATGAGGTTGTACTACTAGTATAGTATGAGGTTGTACTACTAGTATAGTATGAGGTTGTACTACAAGTATAGTATGAGGTTGTACTACTAGTATAGTATGAGGTTGTACTACTAGTACTATATATATACAGTATATATATATGTATCTAGATGCAGAATGTTGATTATCACGTTAGATCTCAGATCTTTTGGAAACTTCTGGGTGGAGATCAGAAGAAGCGTCAGCAGTTTGGTTTGTTTTACCATCTATCAGATCCATCTGATGTTTATCAGTGAAGATCTGTCAAAGTGTCGATCACAGACTTTCATGTCCTGAGAGATAGATGGACTGCAGAGATAGCGGGAATCTCCCCTCTCCGTTATCAGATCTGAGTCGTCACAGATCTTCATAAAGACACCTGAAGTGACGAGCAGAGAGACACAGAGACAGACGGGGAGCTGGACGGGACAATCAGAGACATCATGAAGCTGAGACTCAACGTCTGCACTTTGCTGCTGGTGAGCATCGACTTTATCCACTATATGAACCGATGACACACATTACTACTACTGCTTTCAGGCCTCTAATCTCTTATTAATTATTATATTAATAATAGAGTCAACTAAAAGGTGATTCAGTCTGATTATCAGCTAATAGGAAGATAAAATATGACTAAACTGGTACAAAATTATGTTTTTACAAATGTTTTGTCTGAGTATTTTGTGTATATATTATATACTGTATATCTATATATATATATTGTGTACGTACCGCCTGCTGATGTTAAAGGAAGTTGAGATATTTAGGATGAAAATCAGGGTTCAAGAGATACAAAGAAAGTTTAAATATAAATATATAGCCTAATAAATATATTTATGAAATATTCTTAACATGCACTTTATCGTAAGAAAATAAAAATAATGTGTCGTATTTGAGGACCCACAATTATATGAGAAATATATATATATATATATATATATATATAATTAATGAAATGTGTAATATATTTTACTTCATATATATATATATATATACAATTTTATTTCTAACATGTAAAATAAAAAAATAATCTTCATCTTAATCTTAATTATATTGACTAGTTGTTATCTTTTTGTACATGCGCATATTATTATTTATATTTAATATACAATATGCAATTTATATATATATTGTATATATATATATATATATATATACTATATATATATACATTAAATACACAATACACCACATCTGACCACGCATATAAGATGATGTATAGATGTGTAGATATGTGATGATTATACATTATTCTTATACACATACATACATATATATACACGTACACACCTACTGCATACTGCACATACACATACTGTACATACATGCACGCACACATACACATACATACACATATATTTATATATATATTTGGGGTTGAACGGTTCGGTTCGGTTCATTTCTGTTCCAGCGAGGAGGTCATGTTCTGATTTCAACATGCTTTTAATTTATTTGTTAATTAAGTATAAAGTACTACATGTACCTCTGAGCTGTAGCAGAGTACAAGTATGAAACTGTTTATTAATATTCAGCATAACAGCCCTTTATTATATAGAAGGGACTTTACAGTGATGGTCTCTCCTCTCCTGTCCTCAGGTGTGCTGCAGTGTATTGTGGGTAGTCGTCTCCTCCTCCAGGGTTAAAGCGCCTCCTCCTGGTTGTAACTCCACGTTGGCGTTCTCCTCAGAGGTCTCGTCCTCGTCCTCGTCTGAAGTTAACGGGAACATCAACATCAGATCTCTGTCTCCGTGGAGCTGGAGGTCAGTGAGGTTAAAGGGTTAATAACAAACAGCTGGTGTTAGTTGAGTTTACTAGAACAGTAAATCTATGAGTGACTCTGCTCTCACATGTTCTAAACATCAGCGGATCCTGGTTTTCATTTCTTCCACTAACACGTCAACTAAACAGAATTGTATTTCTGAGCTCCTCCACATTGAATCCTTCAGTGTGAGCGCTGCCGCCCTCTGGTGGTTGATGGTTAAACAGATTGCAGGTTGCAGGTGTCTGTATGTGAAGTCCGTCTCCTTCTGTTCGTTCAGGTCGTCCACGGTGAAGAACCGGATCCCCCCCACCCTCTGGGAGGCCGAGTGCAGCGACAGCTTCTGTTCCAGTCCCGACGGCGGACACACGGACGGACACCAGCTGAACTCGGTCCCCGTCTACCAGAATGTCCTGGTCCTGATCCGGCAGTATGGGGGACGCTGCTACAACGCAACGTACCGCTCCGTGGCCGTCGGCTGTACCTGCGTCTGGGCCAGAATCAACCAGGACTGAACTGGAACCACCTGAACCACCTGAACCACCTGAACCCGGACCAAAGGCCGGTGGAAGTCTGACATGTTGATTTAAGCATCATTGTGTCCCTGAAGCCTGAAATTTAAGTTGTGATTATTTTATTATTAAAAATTTACATAAAATGACCCATCCTCATTCTAAGCCTTTTATTCTCGTAAAGTTACGACTTTATTCTCGAAATCTCAGATTGATTTATTTCTCCTAACGTTCCATCGTAGGATATAGTGACCATTTTATAAAAATAACTTTATTTAAAATCATATTTGCTCCATTTCTACCCACTGCTGCTTTAATGAATGAAGCTGCCTGTAAAACACCGATCATGTTAGTGAACAGAGTGTAACAGTGAGGTGTGTGTTAGTGTGTGTTAGTGTGTATTAGTGTGTGTTAGTGTGTATTAGCGTGTGTTAGTGTGTGTTAGTGTGTGTTTGTGTGTGTATTAGTGTGTGTTTGTGTGTGTTAATGTGTGTTTGTGTTTATTAGTGTGTGTTAGTGTGTATTAGTGTGTATTTGTGTGTGTTAGTGTGTATTAGTGTGTGTTAGTGTGTATTAGTGTGTGTTAGTGTGTGTTTGTGTGTGTTAGTGTGTGTTTGTGTGTGTTAGTGTGTATTAGTGTGTGTTAGTGTGTATTAGTGTGTGTTTGTGTGTGTTAGTGTGTATTAGTGTGTGTTTGTGTGTTAGTGTGTGTTTGTGTGTGTTAGTGTGTATGTGTGTGTTAGTGTGTGTTTGTGTGTGTTAGTGTGTATTAGTGTGTGTTTGTGTTTATTAGTGTGTTAGTGTGTATTAGTGTGTGTTTGTGTGTGTTAGTGTGTGTTTGTGTGTGTTAGTGTGTGTTTGTGTGTATTAGTGTGTGTTTGTGTTTATTAGTGTGTTAGTGTGTATTAGTGTGTGTTTGTGTGTGTTAGTGTGTATTAGTGTGTGTTTGTGTTTATTAGTGTGTTAGTGTGTATTAGTGTGTGTTTGTGTGTGTTAGTGTGTATTAGTGTGTGTTAGTGTGTGTTTGTGTGTGTTAGTGTGTGTTTGTGTGTGTTAGTGTGTGTTTGTGTGTGTTAGTGTGTATGTGTGTGTTAGTGTGTGTTTGTGTTTATTAGTGTGTATTAGTGTGTATTAGTGTGTGTTTGTGTGTGTTAGTGTGTATTAGTGTGTGTTAGTGTGTGTTAATGTGTGTTAATGTGTGTTTGTGTGTATTAGCGTGTGTTAGTGTGTGTTAGTGTGTGTTTGTGTGTGTTAGTGTGTATTAGTGTGTGTTAGTTTGTATTAGTGTGTGTTAGTGTGTATTAGTGTGTGTTAGTGTGTGTTAGTGTGTGTTTGTGTGTGTTAGTGTGTATTAGTGTGTGTTAGTTTGTATTAGTGTGTATTAGTGTGTGTTAGTGTGTATTAGTGTGTGTTAGTTTGTATTAGTGTGTATTAGTGTGTGTTAGTGTGTATTAGTGTGTATTAGCGTGTGTTAGTGTGTGTTAGTGTGTGTTTGTGTGTGTTAGTTTGTATTAGTGTGTATTAGTGTGTGTTAGTGTGTATTAGTGTGTGTTAGTGTGTGTTAGTGTGTATTAGTGTGTGTTAGTTTGTATTAGTGTGTATTAGTGTGTGTTAGTGTGTATTAGTGTGTATTAGTGTGTATTAGTGTGTGTTAGTGTGTATTAGTGTGTATTAGTGTGTGTTAGTGTGTATTAGTGTGTGTTAGTGTGTATTAGTGTGTGTTAGTGTGTGTTTGTGTGTGGAGTCTCATGACGTCTGAAATCCTCGGCAGAGAAAAAAACTCATTCAGACTGAAATCAGCTCATTCAGCTAATTAGCTGAAAACAAGGAGACACATTGTGGAGGTTAGAGGCGTGTTTGTGTGTGTGTGTGTGTGTGTTTGTGTGTGTGTGTGTGTGTGTCAGCGTGCATGTGACGGTGGCGGTCTGCAGGACTGAGCAGCGAGCCGGTCGGTAGTAGAACAGAAGAGAAGAGGCCTCCTGTAGCGGCTGACGCTCTCAGAGACAAACGGATCAGGTAGGTTTGGTTCCTCTGTTTGTGTGTCGGTGCTGTGACCTCTGACCTTTGACCTTTCACCCTCTTTCTGTTGGTGGTGATTTAGCATTTATGTTTCTGTTGTTCTTAAAGGTTCCTTTTAGAGTTGTCAAAGTTAACGTCATAATAATAAAGCAAATTAGTTTTAAAGCCGCTAATTTCTTTAACACGTTAACACAACTTGTGATTTTTATGTTGTAGCGGCTCAGTTTTAAAGATAGAGTGAAGATACTGGCATCATATGAAACTAAAAAAACCTAAGTATGAAAAAAGTCTGAAAATTGTCTGAAAATGTCCGAAAACAACGTCCAGAAATTGTCAGAACAATGTTAAAAAAAAAGTCCCAAAATATCCAAAAAAAGGCAGAAGAAAAGTCCGATCCTGGTCTCATATGAAACCATAAAACCTGATGAATCCATCGGTACCAGCCAGGTCAGACTAGCTGGTAGTGAAGGAGGTTAAATAACGCTCCAAACTGTCATGTCCATGTTCAAAGGGGTCCCTTGACCTCTGACCTCCAGATCAGTGAATGTAAATGGGTTCTATGGGTACCCACGAGTCTCCCCTTTACATGATCACATGCAGTTTGCCATGTTGTGATTTACCTGCAGTACCTGTGAGGGTTCCAGCTCCGTCCAGAACAACGAGCCGGACCGAGGATCCTCTCCCATCATGCCTCGGGTGTCGTTCACCGCTCCCTCGCTGTGCCTCGCCTTCCTCCCTCTGCTGCACCGCCTGCTCCCCTCGCTCCCCGCCACCGTGCGAGACGTGGACGTCCCCCCTCTGTTTCGGGAGCGCTTCATCCTGTCCGGGTACCGGCCCGTGGGCCTGTCGTGGCGCTGCTACGGCCTCAGCCTCTTCCAGGTCCACAACGAGACCCTGAACGTGTGGAGCCACCTGCTGGCCGCCGTCTGCGTGGCGCTGAGGTTCACGGCGTTCGCCGTCCTGCAGGGAGGGGTACGGTAAAGTTACAGTCCTGTACCGTTCAGTGTTTGGAAGCTGTGTTTGTTGACCTGTCTGACCTTTGACCTCCTCAGGGGATCCTGGGTTTCCGGCTGCAGGGTCCTGAAGGTCAGGGCTTCTCTGTGGACGTCTCCTCGCTGCCTCTGGTCCTCTACGTTCTCTCAGCTGTCACCTACCTGAGCTGCAGGTGAGCCAGAGAACAAGCTGTCTGTGTTCATATTTTAACACGCTAACGTAAGATGGCGTGGTGTTTGTGTCCTCCTGATGAATGTTGCGTTGCGTGTTGCAGCGCAGCGGCTCACCTGTTGCAGTCCCACTCGGAGCGCTCTCACTACTCCCTGTTCTTCCTCGACTACGTGGGCGTGGCCGTCTACCAGTACGGCAGCGCTCTGGCTCTGTGCCTGTACAGCTCCGACGCCGCCTGGACGCAAAGCATGCTGGGACAGGTCTGTTGATAATGTGTGTTAAATTCCATCCCCCCTCGGCGAACGCGTTCAGACGTTACCGATGATGTCATTTCTCCCAGCCAGGTCTTCCTCCCGGCCGCCGCCCTCCTCGCCTGGTTCTCCTGCGCCGCCTGCTGTTACGCTAAGCTCCGTTTCCGGCGTCCGTACCCGCTCCGCAGGAAGCTCTGCCAGGTGGTGCCGATGGGCGCGGCCTACCTGCTGGACATCAGCCCCGTCGCTCACCGTCTCGCCACCTCGCCTCGCTGGACGAGCAGCTCTGGGCTGCAGCTGCACTTCCTGCAGGTGGCGCTTCCTCTTCCTCACCGTCACCACTTTACCCCTTTATTATTGTTTTAGTGATCAGTTAGTACGATCACATGCACACAAGTAATCAGATTACTCAGAGATCGCATGATGCTGTGGTTAGAAGCACTTCCTTCTCTATATGTCCTCATGGATCTCCGCTCTCTCTTCGGAGAATATCATATCAATATCACCTTTATTTAAATCTGGAGGAATCATTGAGGCCGTGCCCTCGTTTACAATAAAACTAAATGAATATACACAGAACAAAATTAACGGATTACAAGAAGCAATCAGCCAGACGACAATAGAACGATGTTAAAAACAGTTACATTCAAGAGCGGAGCAGTCTGTAATCATTGATCTAAAATCACCTATAGAGGTACAGATGTGTTTAAAACAACATCAGCATTCAATATTGGAAAATAAATAAATAAAAAACATAGAATAAAATAAGAAATATATTATTATTAATAATAATAATAATAATAATAATAATAATACAAAGAGAAAAAAAAAATTATTTAAATTTTTTAGACTGTATTTTTTCCCCTTTTTTTCGAGGTTGTTTTCATATACTGTATGCAATTTACAGTTTGTAATTACAATAGTTTATAAACCAATTTTTAAATAATTAAGCTTAGAAACAAGCACAATAAGTACGCAAGAGAAAACAACATCAGCATTCAAAATTAGAAAATAAATAAATAAATAAAAAACAGAATAAAATACAAAAAAATATTATTATTATTAATAATAAGAATAATAATAATAAAAATAATAATACTAATAATAATAACTCAAAGAGAGAAACGAATTGTGTTTAATTTCAATGTGTTCTGTAAACTGTTCCAAGTTTTTGCAGCACTAACACCAAAAGCAGTTTCCAAAAAAGTTGTGTTTTGCACGCGGAACTTAAAGCTTTAACCGTTCACTTGAACGAGTCCAATAATAACTAAAGGACCAATTTAATAAGGACGTGATGGATGGCGGCAAATTGCCATTAAGTGGCTTTATAAATAAATAAAAACCAATGAATCCAATAAATCTATAGGGCGGAGTGATGAACTGGATCTAATAAATCTATAGGGCGGAGTGATGAACTGGATCTAATAAATCTATAGGGCGGAGTGATGAACTGGATCTAATAAATCTATAGGGCGGAGTGATGAACTGGATCTAATAAATCTATAGGGCGGAGTGATGAACTGGATCTAATAAATCTATAGGGCGGAGTGATGAACTGAATCTAAGGGTTTGAGAGGCGGAGGCAGAGATAACGTCACCATCATCCAACACAGACAAGACAACGCCCTCAATTACTTGGTTCCTACTGAACACATGAAAATTAGCTCTGTTTCTGTACAAAGCTTGCTAACAAGTGTGTGAATGTGAATTTTAAACGCAAGTTTTGGGTCCAGCCAGAAGCCGAGGTATTACTGTATATCACAGCGCTAACTGTGTGTGAACAACAGAGCTGTGGTTGAATGAATGGTTTCTCCCGATGACACACTTGCGGCGCCATATGCAAAAAAAAACAACAATGATGCCGAAATAACGACATAATGATGCTGATCAGTAAAAAGTCTGAATTCATGCTTTGTCAGGTCTGTTACCATGACGACAAGCAAACTACTTTTAAAATGCTTGTTTTCTGAATGGAGTCTGGATGGATCAGAGCCAGGCTACGCAGCTGCTCCATCAACACTCAACATGACGTCATCTAGACATAAATACGGCAGCGACGTTGTTCTTGCCTGTGCGACCCTTCACACTATATAGTTTGCCTGAATCTGGCCCCTGCATGCTGAATGTTGTAGACGCGCCCCTGATTGTAAACCACAGTATGATCAGCAGTCAGATTTCTCTGATTCCTCCACCAGGTGGTGCTGTTCCTGCTGTCAGCCTTCTTCTTCTCCTGCCCCGTCCCCGAGCGCTTCTCCCCGGGCCGCTACGACATCGTCGGCCATGGCCACCAGCTCTTCCACGTCCTGCTGTCCCTCTGCACGCTGGCCCAGCAGGAGGCGCTGTTCCGGGACTTTCTATGGCGGCGGCCAGCGCTGGTCAGGACATACGGAGAGGAGCGCCTCCTGCTGGCGTGCGCCTCCTTCCCCTGCCTGACGCTCTGCTGCGCCATGACGGCGCTCGCCATGAGGAGGCGAGCTCGAGCTCATCTGATGAGAGAGCAGAGATAGAAGGAGGAGAAGAAGAAGAAGAAGAAGAAGAAGAAGAAGAAGTGACTTCACACACAAACTCCTGAGGGATTTACTTTGCATTAGTCAAACATGAGATTTTGTAGATTTGTGTGTCTGATTTTCTGGTTTCTGTTATTTTACATTCGACCCACCTTGTAAAACAGAGACCGATAGACACTGTAAATAAAATTAAAAATGGAATTTAGTAAAATCAACTGACTTTTAACATTAAAATATAACGGAAATTTAAATGTTCCTCCCAATAAATACAATAAATACAGACTATAATAATACTAGAGACTTGTGTGTGATAACAGCAGGACTGAACACTGTCAAAGTGAAATTACAGGTCAGAAATTGGGGAAAATGACTTTAGAAGAGTGTTTTGTGTTAAAATCACAAAGGTTTCAACTTCTACCTTTTCAAGTATCAGCTGCTGTAGGAGAGTACAGACATTATAACACACATTAAGAAAGTTATAGTACAACTGTCAAAAAATGACAAAAAAAAGTCATACAGTACCACGTCATAAAAACGTAAAAACATCACACTATATTATGTCATGAAAATGTAAAAAAAAAATCATAGTATAGTGTCATAAAAACGTCAAAAAAGTCATAGTATAGCATGTCGAAAAATTTCATGAAAAAAAGTCATTGTATAATATGTCGATAAAATGTCAGTCTTACAACCATAGATTATTGTTCGTCATAGTATACGATGACATTTTTAAAACATTTTGACACACTATACTATGACTTTTTTAAACATACAAATTACTTTTTTTTTGACATGTTATACTAAACTAAACAGACTGTGCCACATAAGGATCAAACCCAGACCCTCCAGTACTCCAACCAGATATCTACACACTGAGCTATTTCACAGGTAGAGCTATGGCATGTTAAAAAGAGAACAAGAAAGTCATAGCATAGTATGTCGACAAAAGTGAAAAAAACCCAACTCATATTATAATGTGATCAAAAGAAAAATGTCAGACTTTTTTTTGTGAAATTTTTCAACATACTATATTATGACTTTTTTTCCCCTTTTTTAAACATACTGTACTATGAGTCTTTTTTGACATGCTCTGATATGACCTGTGAAATAGCTCAGAGTGTAGATATCTGTTTAGAATACTGGAGGTTGTTGGTTTGATCCTTATGTGACACAGTCTGTTTTCAGGTCTAACTTCTAATGACCAAGTCAAATACACCAAGAGAACAGTCCTCAGTGTGGCATTGGTGGCTTGGTTGCTAAGTTCCTGGTTCTGGCTGCGGCAGAGCGGGGTTCCATCCCCACCCTCACATCGATGCCCGGTGTCCGGCAGTGGAGTGAGACCAGCGTCTCCTCCCAGGGTTTACCAGAGATACAGCTCGGGGGTTACGCTGGTCTCACTCCACTGTCGGGCACCGGGCATCGATGTGAGGGTGGGGATGGAACCCCGCTCTGCCGCAGCCAGAACCGGGAACTTAGCAACCAAGCCACCAATGCCACACTGAGGACTGTTCTCTTGGTGTATTTGACTTGGTCATTAGAAGTTAGATCTGAAAACAGACTGTGTCACATAAGGATTGAACCCACAACCTCCAGTATTCCAACCAGATATCTACACTCTGAGCTATTTGACAGGTCATATCAGAGCATGTCAAAAGAGAGTAGAAAACGTCATTGGATAATATCCAGAGAAAAAGTCATCGTGCAATATGTCGAAAAATCTGATGTTTCTTTTTTAAACACACTATAATATCACTTTTTTTGACATACTATACTGTGACTTTCCATATACTGTATATACTATGAGTTCTTTTCTGAATAATATCCAATGACTTTTTTTTCGACTTACTATACTTTTACTTTTTTGTACTCTTTTTGGACATGTTATGATATGACCTGTGAAATAGCTCAGTGTGGTAGATGTCTGGTTTGAATACTGGAGGTTGTGGGTTAAATCCTTATGTGACACAGTCTGTTTAGTTTAGTATAGCATGTTGAAAAAAAGTTATAATACGGTATATTTAAAAAAGTCAAAATAAAGTATGTTTAAAAAAGTCATAATATAGTTCGAACAATAACCTATGGTTGTTAGACTGAACATTTTTGGACATACTTTACTATGACTTTTTTTGGTGAAATCTTTCGACATACTATGGCCGTGATAAAGTGTCGGTATTTGACGCCGGACTGTGTATATATATATGTAAATATATATATATATATATATATATGCTGATCATCACATCTTGAAGAACACAGCACAGATTGTTAAACAACCTGCTGGGTTTGACTCGTGTTTACTTTAATGACAGTGAAAATTATTCATCAATATAAAAGTGTGAAGTGTAAAAAACAACAGGTTTTACATGAAAACTGGAGCTGGAGCCTGTCAGAGAATAAAGATTTCCTTTCTTGGTGTAAATGAAGATGATACTCAGAGTAGCAGAAGTGTTATAAATACCTTTTTGTTACTGATGTGAAGCCGTCACCATGTTCAGTAACTGATGACGGACGGAGCCGTTGAATGTGTTGATCTGTTGTGAGTTTGTTCACATCAGTCTGGTGATACTGAAATATGTCTATTTTTGTCAATAATTCCCATGTTCACACTCGTGTATCAAAGCCTGATATCACTTCTCCATCGTTGCACTTTTACTTTTAATACTTTAAGTACATTTTTGATGAGAAAACTCCAATATTTTGTTTATTTAAATAACATTTAGAATGCAGGCTTATTTGGTTATTACCACTTTACTTCAGTTAAATGATCTGAATATTCCTCCTTTAATTGGGATGTGTTGACTGTAATAAAATGTGTTTTTCAGCCTCGTCAAATCAAAGTGAAATTACGTGATAATGTTTTTAAATATTCAGCCGCTGCAGCTTAATAACATAAAACATTCACAAAGTGAACTCATCTCAAACATTCTGCTTTTATAAAGCTTCATAGCAAAAAAAAAAAAAAATGTTCTTTGTTTTTTCATCATATTTAAAAGTCACACCGTCACATGTTGCCATGACAACGTCCAATCTGCCGGGGGCGGGGCTTAAGGATTGCATCGAGCGTCCGTCCTTACCGTCCAACACCGTGGTCCATTCACATATCTCAAGTCAGTCCTACGCTGGCTTCCCTGGTTTACAGGGACACGCGTCCTCACAGTGCTGGTCCTGGTTTACAGGGACATGCGTCCTCACAGTGCTGGTCTAATCAGATCAGCTGACTGGATTAAGGCAGTCAGACGGTGACTGTCGTCCACATGTGAAGTGACATAAACAGAATAATATAAAAACCAGTCAAACTAATGTGATCTGTTAGAATACGGAGACAGAAACCTGCTCAGGACTGAAGGCTCATTTAAAATATTCTGTCGTCAGTTTGGGGTCACTCGCGAATGAGGAAGTGACATCGTACTTTTGGGGGTTAGTCGTGAACCTGGCCTCAGCGTGAACCCGTCACATGTCTTCGTACAGCAGCATGCCGTTGAAGATGGTGAGCGGCTCCACGGAGTGGGCCAGTTTGCCCATCACCAGGTCGATGCAGACCGTGTCCCGGGTCTGCAGGGGCAGGATGATGTTGAAGACAGCCAGAGATCCCGGAGTGGTTTTGGCCTCGGCCACGGGGTTGTTCTCCAGGCCTTCGGGCTGGTAGCCTCCGGAGTCCACCCGCGCCATGCCATAGTTGGACTTGGACAGAACCGCCTCGATCTTCTCGTTCCTGTGACCCGTCAGGATGGCGCTGAAGAAGTAATGTCCGTCGACGGGAGCGGTGAAAATACCTGAAGGTGACAGATGTGTGTGATCAACGCCAGGAAACATTTAAAGTAAATATTTGAGTGAGATGTGAAAGACGCGTAATCTTAATCATCCTAAACAGCCGTCATGTTGGCATCAGTGACGTGGTTCTGGATTGGTTCATCTCAACACTTGAAGATGCCTCCTCCTCTCACACTCCTCTATTTTGTGGGGTCCCCTCAGGCTCTATATTGGGTCCCCTTTTATTCACTGTTTACATGCTTTCCCTGTGGGCAAATCATGCGTAGACACGGCATTGAGTTCAACTGCTATGTCGATGACACGCAACTGTACGTCCCTTTAAAGCCTGGTACCACCGATGTGGTGACCAAAACTAGGTGTTGACTGAACTGTCATTTGATGCTCAGGTGACTAAAGCTTTGTCTATACTCGTGTGAGACACCGTGGGCCTCCGTAGACGGCATACGCACTACAAGCATGCACAGAGGTGTTTGTGCTCAACGCCTTGTTCGTTGCAGTATGCTCCGAACATACAAACTAAATATTTTCGGTGGATAAGCAAGAAGTCAACGAGTGGTACCGGAAAGGAGAGCAGGTTGCCTGGCAACAGTAGTAAACACTAAACACTGACGTACCGCCAAACATTGCATCTGTGTACTGTAATTATTACTGTCGATTACAAGTAGGGATGCTAATTTTGAAAAAGATTTTATTTTGTATCTATATGATTTAATTATGAATTATATGATTTAATTTTGTAGTTATTTTATTTTATTTTGTATTTATATGATTTTATTTTGATTTATATGATTTTATTTTGTATTTACATTATTTATTTTGTATGTATATGATTTAATTTGTATTTATATGATTTTATTGTGATTAATATGATTTTATTTTGTACTTATATTTAATTTGTATTTATAATATTTAATTTGTATTTATATGATTTTATTTTATATTTATATTATTTATGTTATGTTTATATGATTACATTTTTAATTATATGATTTTATTATATATTTATATTATTAATTTTGTGTTTATATGATTTTATTTTGATTTATATGATTTTATTTTGTATTTATATTATTTAATTTGTATTTATATGATTTATTTTGTATTTATATGATTTTATTTTGTTTAGATCTTAAGTTCTGGATGTTAATTACTTTAATCATGTTTGTATTGTTAAGCACTTTGTAACCTTGTTTTGAAAGATGCTTTATATATAAAGTTATTATTATTATCAGTCCCACTCACTGAGAGCAGGTGAGACGTTTTCAGAACCATTATTTCAACATCACAACTTAATTAGTTCAACGGAGAACAAACAGCTGCTTCCGGTCAGACCAGTTCAACATGTGGACGGGAGAAGCCGGGGATCGAACCCCCGGCCCCCGACCCCCCCATGTTCACCTGTTCTGGCGTCGTAGAAGTCTCCTTCATTGACGAAGATCTTGTCAAAGACGATGGTTCCGGCTCTCTCCATGGGAACCGTGAGAGCAGCGGAGAACGACAGTCTGGGTACGTGAGCGTCGGCGCCGGACAGACCTGATAACACAACAGATTACGTTCAGATTACAGCGAACTGAAGTGATGTTTCAGCCTGTTTACTGCTGTGAATCCTTTAAAACAACGTACCTGTTTCACCTTTGGGACCTGTAGAAGAACAGAGCAGCTGTTAGAGATCACAATGAGCAGATACCTCCACGTTTTTATAACCTCAATCTGGCTCTTCCTCTATAATATCAGGATATATAAATATGTGAAATATCAGTCGTACCGGGCAGACCGCGTAATCCACTTTCACCCGGTCGTCCTGGAGGTCCGAGAGGCCCTCGTGGACCCAGCGGCCCGTTAAAGCCTCTCTCTCCTTGGGGTCCTGGGGGTCCAGGCAGGCCTGTGTAATAATGTGAATTTAATAAACATTCATTCAGTGTAACACATCCTACGTGGAGTCCGTTGGGTCTCCAGTGGATTTAAATAAAGCCGTGTGTGTTGTTGAACATGGAGCGAGTGAGTATGAGGCTGAAGCTGGCAGACATTAAGAGGTTAAAAAGATTCATGGATCCACACAGAATGCAGCTGTTACCCATAATGCCTTCTGTTTGTTAATATCACAAAGTTCATGAGTGACGGGGAACCGTTGTGGCGGTACTGAGTCAGAAGACTGAAAAACAGTTCCCATCCACATAATAATATAAAATAAAATGCCTTCTTAATAATAATAATGAACAAATGCCTCTTCAATAATGAACAAATGCCTCTATATTAACAAACAATTAAGGAAACTGAAATATTGGTTTGTGTTTTTCCTTTTACCCTCCTTTAAAGTTTTCCCAAATAAAATACACTAAAAGAAATGGGTATAAAGGGTTTCATTGAAAATCAACAAATGAATAGAATACAAAAATACAGCCTGCAGGCGTTAGGCTATTGTAAGGCAAGCCAGATCGTTGCACAAATAGTACCTAAACGTCCCAGTGCAGGTAACCCAATTGGTTGGCACTTAACTTGTTTCCCCAACTAGGAGAGTCAACACTCTCAACAAACAAAACACAAAGATCACAGAATCCCAAAAGGGCCCAAAACAGACCAGAGTTTCTGGTAAAGCTGATAACACATGTTGCATTGAGTGAAGGAGAGATCAGAATGACACTGGGTGTGCAGTTTCCCTCCTCTTTTAAGCCCTACAGAAAGGGCGTCGTTACACCCTGATTGGCCAAGAGGGGAATGCACCAAGCTGCTCTCAACTATCATTTAAGAGCCAGTCCCCACACCCTGCGCAACAGGTGAACTGAATAACCCTCTAATCACTCAGCAACTCAACCAAAAAAACACCAGGGAAAAGGGAAACAACAGCAAGCACCAGAGAATTGGCAGCTGCCACACTCCCTCCCCCATATAATAAACACCGCCTCCAAGGTCCTTTAGACAGTTGTTTACCTTTAATACAATGTCACAAAAAAAACATAAATTCATCCTTATCACTAGTGTCACTGTCCAGAAAAATGCGCATGACCGCCTCTCTCTCCTGAGCCTCCACTTCAACAGAGGTTGGGCGACACTCCTTCAAATCACACACATTAACCACCCTTAGATCCTTTCCGGTGTCCTCACGCACAATCCTGTAATTCACAGGGCCTACCTGCTCAACAATGCGGTACGGACCAATCCATCGTGGGGCCAGTTTAGCTGTGTAATTTTTGGAAGCCTTGGAGATGGGATGGGCTTTCATCCAGACCCTATCCTTCATTTCATATGTGACATGTCGCCTGTTTTTGTTGTAGGTATGAGCCTGTTTCCTTTTTGCCTGTGCCAGATTGGACTCTACCAGAGCTTGGACATTTTTCAGCGCACGTGGGACCTGAGAAGAGGGCTCAAAAGCTCTGGCAAAAGGTCCCTTCAAAGATCCTCTAAGCAGCAACTCAGCTGGGGAAAAGCCGGTGGCTTCATTGACTGCGGAGTTCAGGGCAAAACGCAACTCCGGTATGAAACGATCCCAACTCTTATGCTTCTCTCCAACATACGAAGCTATCATGCTTTTTAGTGAGCGGTTAATACGCTCAGTCATGTTAGTCTGTGGATGATAGGCAGTTGTGAGTTTATGGACAACCCCCCAGCTATCACACAACTCTTTGAAAACCTCTGATGTGAACTGAGGTCCCCGATCTGATAAGACATGTTTTGGGACACCCCAACGTGTAAAGATGTCCTTCCGCAGACATTTGCTGATTGTGGAAGCAGTAGCATTACGTAAAGGAAACAACTCAACCCAACGACTATAATAATCTACCACAACAAGTAATTGGGTGTTTCCCAGGGAACTACGAGGCAGAGGGCCCATGAGGTCCAAACCAAGCATTTCCCATGGCTCCGTTACCTTTGTCTGCTGGAGCAAGCCAGCAGGCTTCCTGGACTCAGGTTTATATTTCTGACAAATAGTACAAGATCTTACATATTCTGCGACATCTGTCCATATTTTCGGCCAGTATGCAACTTCACGAATCCTTTGCTGGGTCTTATATCGTCCAAAATGACCACTCAAAGGGTTATCGTGGTATGCATGCAAGACGACTGGACGAAGTGACTGTGGAACATATACCTGGTATAGGTCACCACGGTCAAGATGTTTGGTTTTCCTGTAAACCGTATCCTCCAAAATGACAAAACCGGAGTCTGCTTCACCGCCAGGTTTGTCATCAGTGAGCAGTGCCTGATATATTTTCTGGATGTCTGGATCACTCCTCTGGGCTTTCCAGACATCCTCATCAGTCAGAGGAAAAGGTACAAACTTCTCACCCCGTGTCAGGGAACGAGTGTACAATGCAAGGGAGGCCGGACCAGTGGCCCGCGACAGAGCATCCGGTGCGTTGTTCAACTTACCCTTACGATATTCAATCGTAAAAGAAAATTCCTGCAGACGCAGTGCCCAGCGTATAAGCCTGGAGCTAGCTTTATTGGTGTTAAAGACCCACAACAACGAAGAGTGGTCAGTGACAACAACGAAAGGTTTCCCTTCCAGATAGTGTCTCCATTTCTCCAGACTCCACACCACAGCCAGACATTCCCGTTCTGTCGTGGAGTAATTTTGCTCTGACCTTGTTAGAGAGCGGCTGCCATAAGCGATAACCTCTTCTCTAGAGGAAGTGTTCGATCTCTGAGCCAAAACTGCCCCTAGACCCGTAGAACTTGCATCGGTGTAGACGACAAATGTGTTACACATATCAGGGTGACCAAGGACAGGAGGAGAGGTCAGATGGTCTTTAAGACATTGAAATGCCTTCTGACACTCCTCTGACCACTTAAACACGACTCCTTTCTTTTTCAGCGCATTCAGGGGCTCCGCAATCATTGAAAAGTTAGGGACATAACGGTGGTACCATCCAGCCAGACCCAAAAACCTTTGAACTTCCTTGAGGTTTCTAGGCACAGGGTAGTCACAAAGTGCTTCTGTCTTTGCTGGATCTGCCTGCACTCCCTCCTTGCTCACTACATGACCCAGGAATTTAAGCTCGGGACAACAGAAGTGGCATTTCTTAATATTGAGTGTAAGGCCAGCCTGCTGGAGGCAATCAAACACTCGCTGGACGTCATGAAAGTGATTCTGGACGTCTTTGGAATAGATTATGATGTCATCCAAGTACACCATACAGCACTCTCCTAGGCAGCTCCTCAGCACTTGAGTCATTAGCCTTTGGAAGGTAGCTGGAGCTCCCTTCAAGCCGAAAGGCATAACCCGAAAATGGAATAATCCAAAACATGTGACGAATGCCGTGAGGTGCTGGCTTTCTGGGTCCATTTCTACCTGCCAATAACCACTGTTGAGATCTAAGGTGGTGAACACAGCTGAACTTGCCAGAGATTCAAGTATCTCAGAAATCGTTGGTAGAGGATAGGCATCTCCCTCGCTACGTTCATTAACACGGCGGAGATCAACACAAAATCGGGGTGTTCCACCATCTTTTCTAGGCACCACTACAATCGGGGATGCCCATGGTGAATGGGAAGGTACAATGATACCCTGTTGAAGCATCTCTTCGATCTGCTCCTTAACCATCTTCCGCTTTTGTAGGGGTAATCGATAGGGGCGCTGGGTAACCACAACATCACTGTTTAATTTGATTTTATGTTTCAGCACAGAGGTACGGCCTAAAGTGGTGGTGCAGACCCGCGGGTTGTTTAGCAAGAGTTGGTACAATTTCTCAGCCTCCCTCCCTGTTAAACCACTGTCTGCAACAGCAGTATGGAGCAGACTGGGTAAGTCATCACCTTTAGGAATACAAGCTAGGTTACACCAGTCATCACTAACGGCAGGCAAGAGCGGTAATGTAGGTGGTAAGGTAGTATACAAAGCAACACTGCTCACACTCAGAACACCCCAACCATCGCTAGGGCACAGGACAGGCTGGAAAGGGAAAACCCTGGTGGTGTCATCACCAGCAAAAGAGTATACCTTGTCCCGGACGTTGACCTGGAGCCCACTCATGCTCATAAAATCTAAACCAAGAACTAATGGATACACCAACACATCTGCATCCAGTACTGCGGTAGGTACGAACCAACTGTTACCATGCATGCTGAACTCCAGCACTTTACATCCAATAGGATTTGCTTGCTGGCCATTCGCAAGATACATTGGTCCACCCTGCCATGATACAAGGGACTCATTGGGGCCTTTGATCTTATTCCACAGACTCACATGCAATAAAGTGTAAGTAGCACCTGTGTCCACAAGCGCTTTCCCATGACGCTGACGTACCGTGATGGGCACAACCAACTGTTTTAGACTAGTGGGCGGGTGAGATGGAGATCCCACCACACTAGTAGACTTTTGCTTCTGGCGGTTCTTGGCTGCAGGCTGACTAGCAACAGTAGCCATGGAACCTTTTTTACTGGACTCTGAAGTCTGTTTTGACTCTGACTTTTGCTGTCCACTGTATTTTAAGCTACCTGGGAAGACATGAAACTGAGGGCAGAACCCTGGTGCATGCTCACCATGGCAACACCAACACAAAACCATTTCAGGTCTCTTTATAACCTTCTTTTCAGTTGTACCATTAGCTTTGTGAGATTCGTTCAGAGTTCTCCTGTACCTTTTCTGGTTTTCATAATCTACTTCTATTTGACTCCCAATGCGGATCATCTCATCTATGGAGGTAACCCGACCACGGAGCTGACATGCCAGAAAGGGATTCATAGCCTTCAATATTCTTTTTAAAATCTCATCATCTGTGGCCGAAGAGTGCCAACGTTTGATAAGTGCTTGAAAGGAGAAAACAAAGTCTCGTAGTGACTCATTTCTTCCTTGCACCCTGGTTCGAATCTGTTCTTCCAGAACATCAACATAGTCCTCGGGAAGAAAAGATGATAGGAAAGCTCTCTGAAATTCCTCCCATGAATGGATTTTCTCCCTAACAGTCTCCCACCAATCACGTGCAGAACCATGCAATACACTTCTCATGGTCGCTAGGATCTCACCATGGGTAAGTGGTTTCAGAGACAGGAAGTCACTGCATCTTTGCAAATACACCAAAGGATCTTTCTCATCCTGAGGCCCGCCATAGCAAGGGAAAAACATCTTAATTGGAAGTTTGCCATCAGTCACTCTACAACCATCATCCTGGAAAATTTCACCCTTAGGAGCAGCAGCTCCTGAGCAATCTGAAGGAACTCCCACAGGTGCGGAGGTAGGCAACAAAACCACATTTTTAACAACTGGAGAAACAGGATATGTGTGTGCTTGAGACGAAACTGCAACAGGTGTGACTGCTTCTTTAAGGACCCATTCCTCTCGCTTATGTATTGAATTGACCTGAGAATTGAGTGCACACTGTTGACGCACAAGAGACTCAAGGGTAGCCTGCACTGAACCCATCTGCTGTTGCAATGTACGCACCTCGGTCACCAGAAGTTGTACATCCTTGTTTTCAGTGACCGCGGATGTAATGGAGGTCATCAAGTTTTGACGGTCAGTAATCAGGGACTCTTGGAACTCAGACTGTGTTTGTTGTGCATTCCACTGAATGGCATTTATGCACTTTGAACCAAAATCCCTTACTTCTGCGAGCAAATGGTTACTTGCTTTCTCCACCACATTTGTTATGCGAGTAGTACACATTTTTAGAGCTTTATCGATGGGTATGCCCTTTGAAATGTTTGACAGCCACTCACGCTGCCAATCCACTGTATTTTTAAACACAAGTTTCATCGACTCTACAGCATTAGCAAAAATGACTAAATCCGAATCTGAGTGTTCCTGGGTGGGAGGAGCTACAGGAACTGGGGATGAAGGCGGAAGTAATAAGCCCTCTAAAGCCAAAAGAGGATGAGTGTCCACAGACAATTGTGGTTCTACTGGAGCATCTACCCATCCCTCTTCATCATCATCATCATCCAGTAAGTGCACCTCCTTCCCAACTACAGGCATATCCAAGCTAACATTTAGAGAAAGCTCGGATTCCAATTCCGCAAGCGACGGTTCAAATGCGGTCATTGTAATGTCTGGATCTTCCCAAGACATGATGGATAGTCACTAGTAATTATTTGGACTAATAGTCAAGCCACACTCCAAATACACATTTCAGAAATATACACTCAAATACACTTGCTAAATAGATATCAGAAGATGGGACACAAAACTAAATCTCTTTATTGAAAGATTATGCTTTGTGTTATGTGTCCCTTCGTGGTTGCCAATTATGTGGCGGTACTGAGTCAGAAGACTGAAAAACAGTTCCCATCCACATAATAATATAAAATAAAATGCCTTCTTAATAATAATAATGAACAAATGCCTCTTCAATAATGAACAAATGCCTCTATATTAACAAACAATTAAGGAAACTGAAATATTGGTTTTGTTTTTCCTTTTACCCTCCTTTAAAGTTTTCCCAAATAAAATACACTAAAAGAAATGGGTATAAAGGGTTTCATTGAAAATCAACAAATGAATAGAATACAAAAATACAGCCTGCAGGCGTTAGGCTATTGTAAGGCAAGCCAGATCGTTGCACAAATAGTACCTAAACATCCCAGTGCAGGTAACCCAATTGGTTGGCACTTAACTTGTTTCCCCAACTAGGAGAGTCAACACTCTCAACAAACAAAACACAAAGATCACAGAATCCCAAAAGGGCCCAAAACAGACCAGAGTTTCTGGTAAAGCTGATAACACATGTTGCATTGAGTGAAGGAGAGATCAGAATGACCCTGGGTGTGCAGTTTCCCTCCTCTTTTAAGCCCTACAGAAAGGGCGTCGTTACACCCTGATTGGCCAAGAGGGGAATGCACCAAGCTGCTCTCAACTATCATTTAAGAGCCAGTCCCCACACCCTGCGCAACAGGTGAACTGAATAACCCTCTAATCACTCAGCAACTCAACCAAAAAAACACCAGGGAAAAGGGAAACAACAGCAAACACCAGAGAATTGGCAGCTGCCACACCGTGTTAGCATGTTACCACACAGCTAAGAGTTTATTTTATTATTAGAAAACAGAGTTAGAACAGTTGATTGTGATTGGCTGAGCCGTATTTATACGGAGGACAGAACCTGCCAAAACCAAAAATAAATTAATAAATAAAGAAATGACTCGATAAATAAATAAATATGCCATTAAAAGTAGCAAAAAAAATATTAAAAACAAATACAATTTAATAAAAGGTGACATTTGTATCTATTAACCTTTGTATATTTATCTAATCTTCTGTTTAATTTCCACTTTTATTTATTCATGTGTTTATTTTAATGAAATTTTAAATTTATTCATTTATTTTTATTTATGTGTTTATTTATTATTCATTTCATTTTTATTTTTAAATGTATTTATTTATGTGTTAAAGCATTTATTTATTTATTCATGCATGCTTTTCCCTTTGCATTTCCCCCCTTATTTATTTATTCATTTGTTTATTTATTCATTTATTTATTTATTTACTTATTTATTCATTTATTTATGCATGATTTTCCCTTTGCATTTCCCCCCTTATTTATTTGTTTATTTATTCATTTAATTATTCATTTATTTATTTATTTGTTTATTTATTCATTTAATTATTCATTTATTTATTTATTCATTCATTTGTTTATTTATTCATTTATTTATTTATTTATGCATGATTTGCCCTTTGCATTTCACCCTTATTTATTTCCCTAAACTTATTTATCTCTGTATTCTTTTCTTATTTACATTTATTCATACTTTTCATAAAAAAAGCAAATTAAAACAGAAATATCAATTTATGTCACAGTTAATCAATTAATGAATAGCTACATTTATTTTATATTATTTTTGCAAATTTTATTATATTTATTTATTTCTGCATGATCTTCCCTGTGCATTTCATCCTTTATTTATTTCCCCAAACGTATTTATCTCTGCATTCTTTTCTTTATACATTGATTCATATATTTGTAAGAGTAAATAAATAAAATAATTGATACAAAGGTAAATAAATAAAAAAAACAAATTAAAACAGAAATATCAATTTATGTCACATTTTATCAATTAATTAATGACTGCATTTATTTTTTTATATTATTTTTGCTAATTTTAATGGCATATTTATTTATATGTTGAGTAATTTATTTATTTATTCATTTATTTTTCGTCCTTTTCCGTCCTCCATTATTATTATTATTATTATTATTATCATTATTATTATTATTATTATTATAAATAGCATCACTGCACCAAAATCACCTATTGTTTAAAATGTTTGATTTACTGGTTGGTTGGAAGAGATGGACAGAACAGAGGAGGAGGAGAAAGGACAGATTATATTATTATAATACATTCTCTGTAAGTGTATATTATTATGTATATATTATTATTATTATTGCTGTATGTTGATATTGATCATGAGACGTTGTCATTAAATGTCTGTGTTGGTGTTACTGTTCGTTCTAGTGTTGGTTTTGTTGATTATTTGCTGATTAGTTAACATCCAACTTTTAAATCAGACAGACTTGGAGTTTTTGGTATTTATAACACACACACACACATATATATATATATATATATACATATATATATATATATATATATGTATAGTTATAACAACACATCCTCCCCTGGCTTTGCAGTTAGTGAGTTAACATAAACGGCTACAGATCCAAACCTCCGTTGAGCAGCACGGTTCCTACAAAACAGAACAATACGACATCAACACGCCGTCTTTCATTTGATTTCTCACGTATTTAGAAAACTTCAGAAGACATTTGACTGTGTTTCTCAGCTGCTTCAGCACCTTTACAGCACCTTTATACTTCAGGTTCAATAACTAAGACGCAGTTTGACCCTCTGCGGTGTGAACGCGTTACCCGAGGAGCTGCACCTGAACAATAAATCAGACACGTGATTGGCTCACCTGTTTATCAATCTATCGAAAACCAGATCACTGAAAATATGAAGCATTTACACTGTAAGTATTTAGATCACAATGAGCACGTTGGTGACCGAGACAAGGTCAACGTGTCTCTGAGTCAAACAACAAGAAATTACAATACATTTATAATTAAACTTTAATTAATACTGTTGAGAGAAAACTTCATGATCTTATTTATAATTATTTTAGAACTGAGCCGAAGCAGCTGAGAAAAAATGTAATAAAGTAAACTTGATTTAAAGCTTCAGAAAAACTGATCAGTGTTCACGTTGTTTCTCTGTACTGAACCATCACTGAGGCCGAGGAAGACAGTAGAATAGAATAGAATAGAACAGAGTAGATCAGAGTAGAGTCCAGCTCACCGGTCAGGTCGCGCTCAGAGGAACTCTGCAGGTCTTTGAGGACCTGGTTCAGGCTGGAGTTCAGGTTCTTCATCCTGCCGTAGACGTCGTCCTGGTTCTTCTGGACGACGTCCAGGATTCCTCCGTGATGGACCACTGACTCATTGAGACCAGAGACACACGTCCACAAACTGGACACGTGTCGGTTCAGTCCTGGACACACGGAGGACACAATAACGTAAACATCATAGTGTTCATGGACAGTCAGCTGATCGGGGCCTCAATGGTAAAATGACTTGTATTTATGAAGCTGAGGCGTTTTTTGGACGCGTACCTTCCTTGATCTTGACGATGGAGTCGGAGACACCGTCCAGCCTCCCGCAGACTCCCTCCAGCTTGGACAGCCTTTTCTCCAGCCCGTCTCCGGACCTCTTGCAGTCTCCCATCTCCACCAGGAGCGTGCCCTCGAACCGCCGGACGTCCCGGTCCATCCCGTCCAGACGGTCGCGGCTCTCCTCGATGTGCTCCGTCACCTCCTGCTGGATCTTGTCCAGCTCGGAGATGATCTTATCTTTGGTGTTTCCTGTCGGGGGATCAGAGGACGATGAGAAGCGTTAGCTCAGAGAGAGAGAGAGAGAGAGGTGCGGTAAGTAATGGACGTAAAGATGCGTCGGCATTGAACGAGCCGGGCTCACCAAGGTCGGTGATGACGCTGCCGTGTTTCTGCACCGTGTGTTCGAGCCCCTTCAGGGTGTCGTTGATGGAGCTGAAGGTGAGGATGACCCCGGACAGTTCGCCCTGCAGCGTCTTCAGCTGGTTGTTGTTGATGGAGCCTCCGATCACACTGTGGCCGTCTAAAGGCTTCTCAGCATCCAACCCAGGCCCGCGTCCACCGGTACCACCAGAGCCACCAGAACCACCACCTAGTGGGGGTGTAGTTTGCGTACAATCACAGTTTCAAATCATGTATTTTCCTGCATTAATATGAATCTTGATGTAAATGTGTTATCTTTATAAACAGGTTAGCAACAGTAACTATGGGACGGGGCGGGGTTTAGTGAGCAACCATCTGATTGGTTGAACTGACCTGTGGGCGTGTCCGGGCTGGTCTTACATTGGCCGGTGCACCTCCGGACGTCGTCTCGCAGCAGATGGACTTCGTCCTCCAGCTGCGAACATGTCTGGAAGCAGCCCGGGTCCCCCCCCGAGTCCAGTCTGACCTGGAGTCTGTTGATGTGGCTCTGCATGCGCCCCAGTGCATCCTGGGAGTGATTCTTCAGCCGCCGCAGCTCGTCCTCCACCTTCCCGCACAGCTCGCAGTCCTGGCCCAGCGTCTCCACCTCCGTCACGATGCGGTTGAAGTGCTCGCCGTGGTCCCCGGTCAGCGCCTTGATCTTACGCACATCGTGGCTCAGGTCCCCGACCTGGGTGACGATTCACACGTTAATATCTCAAAATGATCACATCAAACACCGACTGCTTCACATGCACGACGTATTCCCCCGTTATTAGAAACAAAGAAATTTCCTTTTTTCTGTGTGTATTAGCAGTTCCCTCCTACAGCGATACTTTGATTCCCTTCAGAACTCGTAGATTATAGAGAATCTATATCTCACCTTGTCGTGCAGAGAGTCTCCGGACACCGACAGGTCTTTGATTCGAGTGTTAAAGTGTCGAATCTGATCCTCGTTGGCGACCACCCTCCACTCCAGAGATTTCTCCGTGGTACTCTCTGTTTCTCCTCCCGTCCCAGGTAATCCTCCTCCTGTAGACCCTCCTCCTGTAGACCCTCCTCTACCTCCTCCGGTAGATCCTCCACCTGTAGATCCTCCTGTAGACCCTCCTCCTGTGGACCCTCCACCTGTAGATCCTCCTCCTGTTGATCCTCCTCCTGTAGACCCTCCTCTACCTCCTCCGGTAGATCCTCCACCTGTAGATCCTCCTGTAGATCCTCCTGTAGACCCTCCTGTTGATCCTCCACCTATGGATCCTCCTCCTTCAGATCCTTCTGTTGATCCTCCTCCTCCTCCTCCTCCTCCTCCTGCTCCCCACCTTCCTCCTCCATCTCCCCAGTCAACGCCTCCTCCTCTTCCTCCGCCTCCTTCAGCCCCTCCACAGCGGCACTCCTCCTGCCTCCGGCTCAAGACGGACGTGTTGTTTTCCAGCTTCGACAGCCTCTTACCGTGGTCGCCCACCCTGTCCTTCACCAGCCCCACGTCCAGCTCCACGTCAGCGATCCTGAAGGCCTGGTCGTCAAACCGGTCCAGGAACACGGTCCTCAGGTCCCCCAGCTCTCGGTGGAAGTAGTCCTTCAGGTCGTTCTCCAGGTACGAGCAGCTCTGCTCGGTCCGTTGCACCGTGCTGTTGATCCGCCGCTCCAGGTCCTTCAGCCGGTAGTCCAGTCTATCCTCCGTCACCGCGAAGTCCCTCCCGCCTCCCCCGATTCCTCCACCGCCGCCACCAAACCCTCCTCCTCTGTTGCCGCCTCCTCCGCTGAGCTCCCTGTCCAGACGGTTCTGCAGGACATCAAAGTTCTCGGAGGCGGAGCTGATCTTGCGCTCGGCATCAGTGACGCGGTTTTGGAGGTCACTGACGGTGTCGCAGCATCCGTTCAAACGCATCACGTCCCGTCGCAGCCCGTCCAGGCCCTGCCGATACCGAACGTCCATGGCGTTTAGCTGCTTCTCCAGAGCTCGAATGCTCTCCCTGTCCTCCTGCTGCTGTCTGCGCAGATCCTCCACGCCGGCCTGGAAACACACAACCGACCGGTTTCACTTTAGCTGCACTCGTTATCTTTTATTTTATTTCTGCTACTCAGAAGCCGTCGTGTTATTATGGATGAATGGCTCATTAAAGGAGGTCAATGTGATACCTGACAGGAGGAGCAGGACAGCGACACCCTCCTCTCCAGCTCCCTCAGGATCTCCTCCTTCAGCGTATTCAGTCCTCCTTCAGGCAGACCTCCATCCAGGTCGTTCCCCTTCCCGTTCACCAGGTGATTGTTGATGCTGACCAGCGTTTTATCATGAGCCTGTTGGAGGAGAGACGCATCAGCTACAGCTCCAGTAAAGTTTTGTGATCAGGTCCTATCTTACACACAGCAGCACACACAGCAGCACACACAGTGGCACACAGCGGCACACACAGCGGCACACACAGCAGCACACACATCAGCACACAGCGGCACACACAGCTGCACACACAGCTGCACACACAGCTGCACACACAGTGGCACACAGCAGCACACACAGCAACACATACAGCGGCACACACAGTAGCAGACACAGCGGCAGACAGCAGCACACAGCGGCACACAGTGGCACACAAAGCGGCACACACAGCGGCACATACAGCGGCACACACAGCGGCACACACAGCGGCACACACAGCGGCACATACAGTACACAGCGGCACACAGCGACGCACACAGCGGCACACACAGCAGCACACAGGGGCAGACACAGCAACAGACAGCAGCACACAGCGGCACACAGCGGCACACACAGCGGCACACACAGCAGCACACACAGCAGCACATACAGTACACAGCGACACACAGCGACGCACACAGCGGCACACACAGCGGCACACAGCGGCACACAGCGGCACACACAGCAGCACACACAGCGGCACATACAGTACACAGCGGCACACAGCGACGCACACAGCGGCACACACAGCGGCACACAGGGGCAGACACAGCAACACACTCAGCGGTACAGACAGCGGCACACACAGCAACACACACAGCAGCACACAGAAGCACACACAGCAGCACACAGCGGCACACACAGTGGCACACACAGTGGCACACACAGCGGCAGCGACTGACCTGCGTGCGGTTGTCCAGCTGGTCCAGTTTGGTCTGAATGCTGTGAATTGTCTCTTTAATCTCCGGCTGAGCTGCATCCGCGGGGTTTCTTCCTCCTGAAGAGCCTCCTCCTCCTCCTCCACTGAAGCCAGGCCTGTTGCCCTCCTGCTGAAAGTGTTCGTTCACGCTGGACTGAAGGTCCTGGAGGTTCTTGGTCAGACTCTGGATCTTCTCCTCAAGCTGCCTCATCTTCTCGTTCTCAGCTCGTCCTCCTGGAAGAAAACAGGAAGCAGCAACGTCAGAGCTCCAATCACATGGAGACGAAGGCAGGCCTCATATGGCAAGACGTTTAAACATTTAATAGCTAGACAGGATATTAGTTAGAGATATTTGCAACATAATTTTGCCTAGTCAAAACTCTATAAATAGGGGGTGAAATACAAAGGGAAAATCATACATAAATAAATAAATAAATAAACACATAAATTAATAGATACATTTAAAATTTTTTTAAATAAATTCAAACAAAAATGCAAAAATAAATAAATAAATACAAAATAAATGCAAAAATAAATAAATAAATACAAAAAAAATGCAAAAATTAATGAACAAATTTAAAAGTGTAATTAAACAGGAGAGTAAATAAATAAGGGAATTAATACAAAGGTAAATAAATTTAAAAAAGCAAATAAAACAGAGATATCAATTTATGTCACATTATGTTTGCTACTTTTAATGGCATATTTATTTATTTACCTTCGTATTAATTCCCTTATTTATTGACTCTTAAAAATGTATGAATGAAAAAAAAATACAGAGAAAATAATAATTTGGGGGAAATAAATAGGGGATGAAATGCCAAGGGAAAATCAAGCATAAATAAATAAATGCATATACATTTAAAAAATGAATATAAAATAAATAACAAATAAATGCAAAAATTAATTAATTAATAGAAAAAAAATGCAAAAATAAATAAACAAATTTAAAAGTGGAAATTAAACAGAAAAGTAAATAAATAAGGGAATTAATAGAAAGGTAAATACATTTTAAAAAGGAAATTAAAACAGAAATATGTCATTTAAAAGTGTCATATAAATAAATAAATATAAATGAGAATCCACTCACCGCTGTGTCCTCCACTCTGTCCAGTTCCAGAACTGCCTCCTCCCAGACCTCCTCTTCCTCCCAGACCTCCTCCTCCTCCTCCCAGACCTCCTCCTCCTCCTCCCAGACCTCCTCCTCCCATACCTCCTCCTCCTCCCCAACCTCCTCCTCCTGCCTGTCCCGGTCTGGGCTGAGGTCTGGTGGTGGAAATCTGGGTTCCCGATCCCCCAACCGGACCGTGGTTGCAGTCCTCTCCACTGTAACCATGGCAACACTTCCACTCCATGTCCGTCACCATCTTGTAGGCCACTTTGTAGCGCGGCTTCATGTAGGTCCGGTAGCTGCAGAGACAGGACAGACAGCCGATGACTGAACAGAACAGAAGAGGTCAAAGTTCAACAGGAACTGGAGCCGGACCGGGTTACGGTTCCATCCGGACCTGAGACCAGATTCTGATGAGTTAATGAGGGTCGCAGCGACAGACCCAGTTAATCCGGTTATAGCTTCACTCAACTGAGCCAATCAGACGGATCGATTCTCTGGTCAAAGCAAAGTAGCTCCACACAGCTCGGCCATGTTTGGATCCACTTACAGCTGTTTTTATTATTATATTATTAAAACCGGGTACCGTTCATATAGAGGACGCAACCTGCCAAAATAAAAAATAAATGAATAATTAAATAAATGACTTGATAAATAACTAACTATGTCAGTAAGTATCGAAAATAACATTAAAAATTAATGCAGTCATTAATTCATTTTTAAATTTGTGACAAAAATTCATGCTTCTGTTTTAATTCCCTTATTTATTAACTCTTCTGTTTAATTTCTCTTTTTGTATTTTTTTATTTATTTTTTTATTTATTTATTATTTTATTTATTTACCTTTGTATAAATTCCCTTATTTATTGAGTCTTACAAATGTATGAATGAAAAAAAATACAGAGATAAATAATTTTGGGGAAATAAATAAGGGGTAAAATGCTAAGGGAAAATTAATAAATAAATAAAGCTTAAACACATAAATGAATACATGCATTTAAAAATACATGTAAAATAAATAAAAAATTAATTAATTAATACAAAATAAATACAAAACTAAATGAGTGAATAACAAAAATGCTAAATTAAATACACAGAAATTAAAGAGAATAACAAAATAAATGCAAAAACTATATGCAAAATAAATAAATATAAAACAATTGTAAAAATAAATACATAAATAAATAAATACAAAGGTAAATAAAGAAAAAAGAAAATGAAAATAGAAATATCAATTTATGTCACATTTTATCAATTAATTAATGACTACATTTATTATTAATATTATTTTTGTATTTATTTATTAATACATTTCTGCATTTATTAATTATTTATTTTATATTTACTTTTAAATGTTTGTTTTTATTTATCTATTAAGTATTTATTTATTCATGTATTTGTAAAAGTAAATAAATTAGGGAATTAATACAAAGGTAAATACATTTTAAAAAAAGCTAATTAAAACAGAAATATCAATTAATTTCACATTTTATCAATTAAAATATTATTGGATACAGAACGGATGTGACGTCACATTACTCAGACTACAACAATAAAAGCGGTAACTTCTTTTTCTACCTCCACATAGACTCAGATGAAGCAGATATATCCATTCTGGCTTTAAAACATATATTTAAAAATCTTAATTTAAAAATGTGTGTGTGTGTATATATATATATATATATGTATATATATATATATAAAATATAATATGTGTAAAGTGTACTCACGCCACCACCCTGCTGCACTGTCCGCTCCCCCAGCTGCAGGGATGATAATCAGGCTTCACGTAGGTTTCCACTCCGTCCTCGACCACACAGCTCACTGTCTTCGTCACCACGAACGCACACCAGTTCCTGTTCAACACACACACACACACACACACACACACACACACACACACACAGATCCATTAAACAGAGGCTGTTTGCTCCAGTGGATGAATGTCGACCAATCAGATGTTTCAGTTTCTCTCTGACTTCCTGTTGCAGCCCGTCAGTCTGAGCTCACAGTGACGGCTGATGAACCTTCATCGATCACAGCTTCCTGATGCTTCCTGTATGTTCTAGTTTTTCTCTCTCGGTCAGCTGCAGCTCCGCAGCTTTAATGACAAACATCTGTTTGGGTTGAGTGAGGTCAGAACTGAGCACGTGCAGATGTTCTCGGGTGGTTTAAGGAACCAGCTGATGACTGCAGGACTAAACAAACAGTGTCTTTAAACGCAGCGTAAAAACCTTGCAACATTTCACACTGATCTCCTACTACTGAAAGACTTTTATTTTGAAACTGCAGCGCTTCTCCCAAGTTTTATTTTGAAGTCTGCAGTCGGCCGTGTTGCCTGATTGAAAACAGATGAAGCTACGATCAGATGAAAACCTGAACGCTGCACACAGCGACCCCCAAACATCTGCAGACCCTCTGAACACACTGGAGGACTCCGTGCAAACCAGAGACACATTTCTGCCTTTTGTATTTGTAACTGGTTTTAGGTTGTAGCGGCCCAGTTTTAAAGCCAGAGTGTAGATCGTGGTATCGTATGAAACTAGAAAACCTAAAGAATGTATTTGTAACAACTGTGTCATACTGGCTTGTAATGAAGGAAGTTAAATAATGCTCCGAATTTATGCTAAATTTTGGCGAGGAAAAGCTGTCATGGCTGTTTTCAAAGGAGTCCCTTGACCTCTGACCTCTAGATATGTAAATGTGTGAGGGCTTTTGTTAAAAAAAATCAGAAAAATGCTTGAAAAAATGTCGGAAAAAAGTCAGATTTTATTTTAAAAATGTCCGAAAAATATCCAAAAAATCTTAAAAAATAAAATAAATAAAAAAGTCCCAAAAAAAGTCAGAAAAATTTCCAAATTGTTTTTAAAAGTCAGAAAAATGTTTAAAAATGTAAAAAAAAGAAAAGTCTGAATAATGTCCAATAAAAACTTTGAAAAATATCTGAAAAAAGTCAGAAAAATACTAGCTTGTCATGAAGGAGGTTAAATAACGCTCCGAACTTACACTAAATTTTGGCGAGGAAAAACTAGTATGGCCATTTCCAAAGGGGTCCCTTGACCTCTGACCTCCAGATGTGTGAACGTAAATGGGTTCTATGGGTACCCACGAGTCTCCCCTTTACAGACATGCCCACTTTATGATAATCACATGCAGTTTGGGGCAAGTCATAGTCAAGTCAGCACACTGACACACTGACAGCTGTTGTTGTCTGTTGGGCTGCAGTTTGCCATGTTATGATTGGAGCATATTGTTTTATGCTAAATGCAGTACCTGTGAGGGTTTCTGGATCAATATCTGTCATTGATTTGTGTTGTTAATTGATTTACAATAATAAATATATACATACATTTACATAAAGCAGCATATTTGTCCACTCCCATGTTGATAAGAGGATTAAATACTGGACTAATCTCCCTTTAAGGTACATTTTAGTGTATAAACACACATGCAACGACACACTCATTGTCTCATGATGATGATGATGATGATGATGATGAATGCGTCTCTGTTGGTTCAGCAGCAGTCAGACTGCGTCTCTTTGTGCTCAAATTCAATAAGTGTTGATTTAGTTTTTTGTTTTTTTCTGGACTCCAGAACAACAAGCAGGAATTTAACTTCTGCTGCTGCAGAGACAAACACACTGTAAGAGTTTAACGTCCTCAGTCTCACAGCAGTGCTTTTATACAGTTCAAGCCTGTATTAACAACACTTTTTACTTTACAGGGGGCAAGAAGGACACTCAGATTTTCTCATCAAAGTTGGTGATTTTGTTCCGTCAACTAAAATTAAACGTCAAATAAACTCAATCAGCTCAGTGATTCAGTCTGAAAGTCCTGCTGCACATCTGCACCAGCCACTACTGTTGACTTCTCCACAGGACAGAGGTTATGATGTTACTGACCGACAGATAACTAAACAAATATAGAAGGCACTTTGTTTGCATTCACTCTGAATAAAGAAGTCATCTGGATCAGAATGGAGTCGAGTTTTCTTTGTGTAAAAATATAAAAACCCTCTCATACAGAGACGTCCACACACTGTCCAACACAACTGTAATTCCAGCTTAAAAAGACAAACTGTGAGTACACAGTGTAACTCCGTGCCCCCCCGAGGATAAAGAACATGATATAATGTCGAAGGCATGAGTGACATCAGACACAGAAACCAAACCCAGACTAAATATTTACTGCAGATCTACAGTTAACACGGAGACACGAGGAAACATCCCAGAGAGCCTGAGACACACGTTTAGATGTCTGAATCTAAATATCTTCTCTGTTTCATCATGGCTGGGCTTAAAATACCGACGTAAATTAAGTCAAATACGTAGGTAGACAACATAAAATAAGTACGGAAAACGTGTCACAAACGCCATGGTTGAAAGTCCTGTGTTTGTTGGACCCGTCCACCTTCCGTCCTACCATATTTTTATTCTTAGTCACAAACTCTGAGCGGAGCTATGGAGGACAGAACGTGCCAAAATAAAAAAATAAATGAATAAATAAATAAACAAATACGCCATTAAAAGTAACAAAAATAATATAAAAATAAATGTAGTCATTCATTAATTGATAAAATGTGACATAAATGGATATTTCTGTTTTAATTTGCTTTTTCATGTTTACCTTTATATCAATCAATGTATAAAGAAATTAAAACAGAGATAAATAAGTTTGGGGAAATAAACAGGGGGTGAAATGCAAAGGGAAAATCATGCATAAATAAATAAATATATTTAAAAATAACTAAAAAAAAAAGAAAAGAAATGCAAAAAGTAAATAAATGGATGTATAAATAATACAAAATAAATGCAAAGAAATATGCAAAATAAATAAATATATAGATTTGTAAAAATAAATACATGAATAAATACATTAATACAAAGGTAAATAAATAAAAAAGCAAATTAAAACAGAAATATCAATTTATGTAACATTTTATCAATTAATTCATGACTATATTTATTTTTTATATTATTTTTGTATTTATTTATTTAGTTTTGCAAATATTTTTTTATTTATTTTCTATTTACTTTTAAACGTGTATTTATTTATGTGTTTAAGCATTTATTTATTCATGCAATTGTAAGAGTAAATAAATAAGGGAATTAATACAAAGGTAAATAAATAAAACAAATAAAATAAAACAGAAATACACACACATTTATCAAATTCATTTTTAGTATTATTTTAGCTACTTTTAATGGCATATTTATTTATTTGTTTATTTATCGAGTCATTTATTTTTTATTTTGGCAGGTTCTGTCCACCGTAACTGGCATATTCACACAAATGCGTTTATATTGCAGTCGGTACAGACTACATGGCGTGAAAAGACAAACGCCAAATGCAAGAACGGCATTCTTCTTCTTGCGTGTGAAATTACTTTAGTGATAGCGGTCCGTCTCTCCTCTGTAACTCAGTCTGTCATCAAGCGTCTCTTTCATCGGTCTCTAGGTCTTAAATATTTCTGTTGGTGCGTTAAACGGTGGCGTGTATGAGTGAGCGTCAATATTATGACAGCCAATCAGAGAGCAGCATTCTGTGTAGAAATGATGATGTAGAAAAACATCAAAAACATTTCTGATTTTTAATCTTCACACTGCAGAGAAAATAAAACTCCTTAAAGCCTCAAACCAGTCCATAGAGAAAACGAGAGATTTTACACAAATAAACACACACACACACACACACACACACACACACTCACACACTCACACACACACTCAGTGATGTCACTCTCCCTACAGGAAATGAGTCATTCGGGCGTTTGTTTCAATCTGCTTCTGATGACATCACAGCTGCTTCACTGCCAAACTCTGTGTGTGTGTGTGTGTGTGTGTGTGTGTGTGTGCGTGTGTGCGCGTGTGTGTGTGTGTGTGACTTCTTGTAGCTCTGTTTCTATGAGTTGGTCCACGTTTTGTTTACCACGGGATCAACTGACTTTACTATGTTTCAGAGGCTGAAGCAGGATCAGTTCTAAAGCTAGAGTGAAGATCCTGGTATCGTCTGAAACTAGAACACCTGATGAATCCATCGGTACCAACCATGTCAGACTAGCATGTAGCGAAGGAGGTAAAATAACACTCCAAATGTACACTAATTTCTGCAGTCCATGTGGTAAAGAGGAGGAGCCGGGGATCGAACTGACAACCCTGTGATTAGAGGACGACCCGCTCTACCCACCGAGACACAGCTGCTCCAGACAGCTCTCTACCCAAAGTCAACTCTATCTATACAGAGCCAACATCACCAATCACAACTTTACCTAAGTGTGCTGACTTGACTATGACTTGCCCCAAACTGCATGTGATGATCATAAAGTGGGCATGTCTGTAAAGGGGAGACTCGTGGGTACCCATAGAACCCATTTACATTCACTGATCTGGAGGTCAGAGGTCAAGGGACCCCTTTGAAAATGACCATGACAGTTTTTTCTTGCCAACATGTAGTGTCAGTTTGGAGCGTTATTCAACCTCCTTCATGACCAGCTAGTCTGACAGGGTTGGAATCGATGGATTCATCAGGTTCTCTAGTTTACTATGATACCAGTATCTTCACTCTAGCTTTGAAACTGAGCCGCTACATCCTCTGAAAGATCGGCGGCCTGTCGGATTTTTAAGAGGTTAATTAGAGTCGTGTTAATGTGTTAAAGACATTAGTGGCGTTAGCGAGTTATTATCACGTTAACTTTGACAGCTCTAGTTTTTACACAAAACAACATTTCACAAATGATTCAGATACTGAGAGCAACAAAACTACACATCACACTGTCCCGCCAAAATAAAACACTGATACCACTAATAAAACATCTGGACTCACTCTCTCCAACATCTAAATGGATCTTTACACACACACACTCACACACGCACACACACACACACACACACACACACACACACATTATGTAACATCAGTGAACTATTTAATCTGTCAACATGTGTCTGAGGCTGAGATGATCAGTAGTCAAGTTTCCATCAAAATAAAACAGGACTCAACAGTCTGTTAGGAGAACTCTCCTCAGCTGAACCACCACTGAAATAATATAATACATAATATATAATACATAATATAATAACCAGAACTAGTCGTCTTAACGACAAGTTCTCAAACCCTGCCAGGTCCCAGCACACTCATTTATTTATTTATCTTTAATTCATTCCTTATTATTACCACCTAGTTATTATTATTATTATTATTATTATTATAATTATGATGATTATTATTATTATTATTTATTTAAGAGTTTATTACTAGAATTATTATGACTATTATTTCATCCTGTTGTTGGTTTGTTTATGTTGGTTTGTTTGTTTGTGTGTTTCTCTCCTGTTCTTATCGTTGTTGTTCTACCTGTAAAGTCACGGCTGTTTTGTTTTGCACAAATAAAAAGAAAAGAAAGGATGAAAAACAAATTAAAAAAAAGAAAAACAAATAAAACATAACTGAAGGCTGAGTATAATATCTATAACCAGCTGGTCGGTGCCATTAAAGCACCATAGAAGAAGAAAAGGAAGAAGAAGAAGAAGAGGAACCAGCATCATCATCTGAGTGCTCCGTTACTATGGGAACGGAGCACAGAGGTGTGTGATGTC